>NC_069500.1:960655901-960955901 GCF_027579735.1 Bombina bombina
CAAGTGTTTGTCTTGGAACGCTGTGTTCTTTTGCTGCCATGCATAACGCCCCTTGTTATGACCAAATAACTCAATCTTTGTTTCATCTGTCCACAGCACCTTCTTCCAAAATGAAGCTGGCTTGTCCAAATGTGCATTTGCATACCTCTAGTGACCCTGTTTGTGCCGTGTGTGCAGAAAAGGCTTCTTCCGCATCACTCTCCCATACAGCTTCTCCTTTTGCAAAGTGCGCTGAATTGTTGAACGATGCACAGTAATACTATCTGCAGCAACATGATGTTGTAGGTCTTTGGAGGTGGTCTGTGGGCAGTTTTTGACCATTCTCACCATCCTTTGCCTTTGCATCTGCGATATTTTACTTGGCCTGCCACTTCTGGCCTTAACAAGAACTGTGCCTGTGGTCTTCTATTTCCTCACTATGTCCCTCACAGTGGACACTGACAGCTTAAATCTCTGTGACAGCTTAAATCTCTATGATAGCTTTTTAAGCTGTTCTCATCGTATTGGCTGATTTGAATATTTGCTAATAGGAATGCAAGGTACCCCAAATATAAAAGGGGTACCTTGCATTCAATCTTCAATGTGCGGCAGAGATCACCTGAAGAGGAGGCTCCGTGTTGGATGTCGTCTTTGCCGCTGGTCCTGCTCAGCTCCACGCTGCCACAGCTCCGCACCGGGATGAAGATAGAAGATGCCCCCACTATGGATGAAGAAGTCGATGCCTGGATGAAGACGGATGTCCGTACTTCAGGAAGTGTGACTGTCAGCCGTAAAGGATCAGCCCAGGATTCAACCCAACTGCTAGCGTGAAAAATAAAACACACGCTAGCACACTGAGAAATATCCAGGACGTAACCCACACAGGAAACAAAATAAGCAGGATTTCAGAAGTAAAAGGAATATGTTTCTATAAACAGGACTGAGGCAAGCAAAATAAAATGTCCCTTTAAACAGGATTCCAGTAAACAAAGAAAATGTCCCTTTAATCAGGTCTTGCGGCAAGCAAAAGATAAATGTCCCTTTAAGCAGGTTTGTAACAAGCAAATGATAAATGTCCTTTAGAGCAGGTTTGCAACAAACAAAAGGTAAATGTCCCTTTAGGCAGGTTTGAAATAAGCAAATGATCTCCAAGCAGGTTTGCAACAAACAAATGGAAAATGTCCCTTTAAGCAGGTTTGTAATAAGCAAAAGATATCCAAGCAGGTTTGCAACAAACAAACAGAAAATGTCCCTTTAAGCAGGTTTGTAATAAGCAAATGATATCCAAGCAGGTTTGCAACAAACAAATGTCCCTTTATGCAGGTTTATAATAAGCAAATGATATCCAAGCAATTTTGTTACAAACAAATGTCCCTTTAAGCAGGTTTGTAATAAGCAAATGTTTTCCGGAAAAGGAGTAATCTTCCAGTAAGGGATTTCACAGATATTCAGACAGGCAAAAGTTTAAGGGAATAATTATCCGGAAAAGGCAAGGATCAGAATCCAGAGAAAAGTACTCACATTTGTGAAGGTCCGGAATGAAGAGAGAGACAAACAGGCCCCGAGTAAGATCTCCCGCCGGGCTTTGAAGGCAGAGAGACGCTGACGTCAGGAGTAATGTCCAGATGACTGCGTCACGTTGCTAGGCAACGTGACGTGATACAGTAGAGATCCGTGAGCCGCTGTGACACGGCGATGAGCGGATCGGATTCATGACAGCACCCCCCCTCAAGGACCCCTCCGGGGGACAGGACCAGGCCTAGCAGGATAAGATTTGTGAAAGGCCCTAATCAAGGCAGGGGCGTGTATTTGTTGGGCTGGTTCCCAAGTACGTTCCGTAACTGGATAACCCTTCCAATGGATGAGATAGTACAATTTTTTGCCACGAAGTTTGGAATCCAGAATGTGAGCAACTTCAAACTCAGGCTGTCCTTGAATCAACAGAGGAGGCGGCTTGGGTAGAGACTTAGAATACTTATTAGATATCACAGGTTTCAGAAGAGAAACATGGAATACAGGATGAGCTTTGAGGGTTTTTGGAAGAGCAACTCGATAAGCAGTAGAACAGACCTGACCCAGAATTCGGAAAGGACCCACATATCGTGGTCCCAATTTAGTAGAAGGTTGCTTGAGATGAAGATGATGTGTAGAAATCCAAACCTTGTCCCCAGGACGATATTTGGGAGCCTTCCTCTGGCGGCGATCCGCAAAAAACTTGTATCGATTAGAGGCTTTGGAAAGAAGAACACGTATCTTCCGCCAATGGCGAGTTAATCTCCGAGCAGTTTGATCAGAAGCAGGATTTTCAGAGGAAGAAGTATGCAGAGGAAATGTTCTGGGTTGGAATCCGTAAGCTGCATAACAGGGAGAAGACTGAAGTGAGGAATTGTAACGAGCATTATGAGCCAACTCCGCCAAAGGAAGATAACGGGTCCAATTAGAGTGATGATGTATCAACGTAATGTCTAAGATAAGTCTCCAGACACTGGTTTACTCTTGCGGTCTGGCCATTAGACTGAGGATGATGTGAAGTAGACAAAGAAACTGTAGTACCAAAATGTTTGCAGAGCCATCTCCAGAACCGAGAAACAAATTGCACCCCTCTATCGGAAACAATGTCTAGTGGAAACCCATGCAAAAGAAAAAGCTCAGAAAGTCTTTTGGCAGAGGGTAGGCCAGGCAAAGGAATGAAATGAGCAGACTTAATAAACCTGTTGACTACCACCCAAATAGTGTTGTTTCCAGCTGAAAGAGGAAGATCGGTAATAAAATCCATAGATAAATGGGTCCAAGGTTGTTGAGAAATGAGCAAAGGCTGCAGCAAACCAGAAGGGAGTTGACGAGGAGACTTATTGGTAGCACATTGTGTGCAAACAGAGACATAGTCTTTAACATCTTGAGTGAGAGTAGGCCACCAGACATACCGTTTGAGATTCCGAACAGTGTTAGTGATGCCAGGGTGTCCGGAGAGAGGACTATCATGGGCCCAATGTAGGATCTTGGAGCGAAGACGTTCAGGGACAAATAGTAAACCACCAGGAGGTTTGCAGGATGAAGAAATATTCCTTTGAGCAGACTGTAAGTCCTGTAACCAAGAAGTAGATAACTGAGCTATGACCTTTTGTGGTTGAAGGATAGTACCAGATTCAGGAGTAGAGGTAGATTGAAACTGTCTGGACAGGGCATCCGCTTTTATATTCTTTGAACCAGGTATATAAGAGAGATTGTAATGAAAACGTGAGAAAAATAAAGACCAACGAGCCTGTCTAGAATTCAATCGTTTGGCAGTTTGGAGATAAAGGAAATTTTTGTGATTGTGAGTATGGAAAATGGTAAAGCAGTACCCTCCAGCCAATGCCTCCATTCGTCCAGGGCCATTTTGATGGCTAATAACTCTTTATTGCCTACGTCATAATTTAATTCAGAAGAGGTAAATTTCTTGGAAAAGAAACCTACAGGATGGATCTTTCCTGTGTCAGGTATTCGTTGGGAAAGAACAGCCCCAGCAGCAACAGAAGAAGCATCCACTTCTAGGATGAATTGAAAATCCGGATTTGGATGACGGAGTATGGGTGCAGAAGAAAAGGCTTCCTTGAGAGACTCAAAAGCCTTAATAGCCTCTGGGGACCATTCTTTACAATTTTGCCCCTTTCTAGTGAGTGAAGTAAGGGGAGTGGTGATAGTAGCAAATCCTTTGATAAATTTCCTGTAATAACTGGCGAAGCCAAGAAAACGTTGTAAAGCCTTAAGAGAATCAGGTCTAGGCCAATCCAAAATGGAAGAGAGTTTAGTTGGATCCATCTCAAATCCAGATTCAGATATCACATAACCCAAGAAAGGTATGGATTTTTGATGAAATTAACATTTCTCCAGTTTGGCAAATAGATGATTATCTCTTAACCGTTGCAAAACTTTCCTGACGTGGTGCACATGATCTTGAAAAATTTGAGAAAAAAATCAAAATATCGTCAAGGTATATGATGACGAACAAAATGTTGAAAAACAGCAGGGGCATTACATAGCCCAAAGGGCATGACCAGATATTCATAATGCCCAAATCGAGTGTTAAAGGCTGTTTTCCATTCATCGCCCTTGCGCATACGGATACGATTATACGCACCACAAAGATCCAGTTTGGTAAATATTGTAGCTCCTTGAAGATAAGTAAACAGTTCAGGAATAAGGGGTAAGGGGTAACTGTTCTTGATTGTGATTTGATTCAAACCCTGGTAATCAATACAAGGTCGTAGACCTCCATCCTTTTTCCCCACAAAAAAGAACCCTGCCCCAAGAGGAGAAGAGGAGGTTCAGATAAATCCTCTAGCCAAATTATCTTGGATGTATTCCTCCAAAGCTACATTCTCAGGCCTTGAGAGCGGATACGTCTTGCCACGAGGGTAGGAAGCCCCAGGAAGAAGATCAATGGGGCAATCAAAAGGACGGTGTGGAGGAAGACGTTCTGCTTCTTGCTTGGAAAAAACATCAACAAAATCTTGCTAAGGCGCGGGTAATGACCCAGAAGTGTCGGTAGTAAGAGCAATAGTAAGAGGTATTTTAATGGGTCTTTGAAGACAACTATTATGACATGCAGATCCCCAGGAAGTGAGTTCGCCTTGAGTCCAAGAGAAGACAGGGTTATGTAACTGGAGCCAGGGAAGACCCCAAATTATGGGAAATTGAGGAGTAGGGATAACGTCAAAACATATTGTTTCAGAATGAAGAATTCCTACAGAAAAGAGAATGGGTCTAGTAGCAAACTGGATAAGTCCGGAACCCAAAGGATCTCCACTAACAGTAGAGACAGGAATTGAATACTCTTTTCTACGTAAGGGTATATCGTGAGTAGTTACGAATGTGGAATTGATGAAGACTCCTCCAGCACCCGAGTCAATAAGGGCTTGGGTATGAATCCTGTTTCCTCCAAATTGAAGAGACACTGGAACAAAAAGTTTGTTATTGAGGGAATGGAATCCTATTTGGCTTAACTCAGTTCCCTGGTCAGAAGTTAAGCCCTGGCTTTTACTGGTAGGGCAATCCTTTAATAAATGCCCTTTAAGGCCACAGTACAAACAAAGTCCAAGAGAGCATCTCCTCAGGCGTTCAGTTTTGGTTAGTCTTATGGCACCTACTTCCAATGGTTCAACCTGTTCAGAAGGTGGAGAAGCGGGAGTTATAGGGTTTGAGATGCGAGGAACCAGACGAAAAGATCGATTTGAAGATCTCTGACTTCTTTCCCTTTCTTGTTGGCGTTCACGATATCTGGAATCGAGGCTAATACAAAGATTAATCAGAAAAGCGAAACAAATTCAGTACACGACTGAAAAAAAATTTACATGGATAGCACTCAACAACTCAAATTAGTATACGTTTATACGTGACAATGGATAGAAAAGACCCATGCAAAACATACTGTCTGCATAGAAACGTATAAAACTTAACTTTTATTTCACATTAAAAAAAGGATATATAGATACACACAATTAAAAACACTGTAACGTGAGGAGCCCCCAGGGTATACAGATAATAGCACTGCTCCGATAGAAAGTAGGACAAGGAGTGTGTTGCCCGGTACAATGGGGGTAAAATGTGACAATAGTCTCCCACACAGGCCAATACTCTTGCTAAAACACTGGCTAGGGAAATGAGATCCAGGTATAAACCCACAAGAGGTATAGGACATAGATCAGTTGGCATGTGAAGTACCAGTATACTGGTGCTTATACTATAGGTACATTTATATGACAAGTATGTCCTAATATTTGGGCTGTCCACATGTATGTGTGGTCTGCTTGACGTATCACTCCTAATTGGTAGGGATTAAATCTCATACGGCACCTTGGTGCATGGGGTGAGCTCAAAAAATTCAACTATATTGCTTTATTGAGGTATGTTATAGATTGAGTCACCATTCAGACCAAACCCACAAATATGAGGGATCAGATAGGACACGAAGTACCCACTAATATATGGCTCAGAATAGTTGATATTTATTAGCACTTCTATATAACTAAGGTGAGTGCGAATATAGTAGTATGTTCATATAATTGTGGGAGTAAATCAACACACTGAAATTAATCTGTATAACATAATCAGTTGTTAAAGAAATAGTGCAAAGATTCGTTGTTGTTAACTTATGATTTTATTAACAGCAAACGGCTCACTAGGTTACTGCTGAGCCGCATTGAGGTGTATTGGTGTAACTGAAATATAAAAGATACGCGTGGATCCCCTGAATGGGATTTTAGTTTCTATTGTGGGAGGTTAGTAGTAGTCCTAAGGACCTGTTGCATGGTCCCGTGCAGGTCAATTTGCATATAGTTATTTAAGTGTTTATATTATTATCTACAGTTGATGTAGAAAGGGTTAATAATATTCACTATTACAATATCCCTGCTAAGGATTTGTATGTTCAAACACTACCCAACCCGCATGTCGCCCTGGTAATAAAACTAGGTATAGATCCTAATTATTTGAGTATCATATCCTCAACCACCTATGTGTGGTCGTACTAATAATGTTAAACACCTATTATTGTATTGGAGTAAGACACACGGTAAGCTCACGATATGTACTTTATTGTCTTATAAGTCAACGTTTATTATGCTAGTATCATATTAATTGAGCCACCGTATTTTACCAACCCCTGACTTGGGGAATAGGGTCAAAATATGAGCCACCCGTTAATATAGTGCTATGGGTAGTAGATTTTTACTTGTAGATATTTACGGTGAGTGTGACTACAGAAAAGTGGTTGTATATCACTGTAAGTAGATCAACACACAAAGCTAAGTTGGTATAGTATTAGAATTTAAGTACAAACATTCACTATAGTAGGTTTGTGATTTTAGACACAGTACATTTTGTTTCAACTGGGCGGCAGTAAAGTGTATTTGGTGTAACTGAATTTTGGAGGGCACGTATCACACCCCTAATTTATTTAGGGGGATCAATGATAGTCCTGAGGCCCTACTTTGCTCCCCCGTGCAGTTCAGGTTGTATATAGTTAATTAAGTATTTATATATAAAAAACTGCAGTATGGGTCTGATGGATTAATAATCTTCCACTATTGCAGTATCACTTCTAAGAATAGGTATAGTTAAACACTACATATCCCGCACAACACCTTAGTAATATCACTAAGTATCTACATTTATACTTTAAATGT
Source organism: Bombina bombina (assembly GCF_027579735.1). Taxonomy (NCBI): domain Eukaryota; kingdom Metazoa; phylum Chordata; class Amphibia; order Anura; family Bombinatoridae; genus Bombina; species Bombina bombina. Next base: position 960,663,047 of record NC_069500.1, read on the forward strand.
CTTATATTCCACCGTCTGCGGGTGGTTAAAATTTTTAAATTAAGCACCTGTCAGTGTATTAGCGCAAAAGTTGAGCCACATAGTTAGCAAACAAAGCTATTATATAGAGTGGCAATCTAAAAAATAATAGCAGGGAGGCTAAGAGAAAAGTAATGGTACCTGTTATACCGTCCTGTCATTGACAGGAAACATAACTAATAAAGTTTAACAAATCTATCGGAGCAAAAATGGAATAATAACATAGGGACTACCAAGTAGTAAAATGGTAAGATTAAATATAGTTAACTACAAGCAGCCCCACGGGAGCCGTTACAGCAAGTTAAAACACACAACCGGAGAGGGACCTAAGCGTCCCAGCTCCCCCTAACATGTTTTGCAAAAGAGCTTAAGATTAATCAGAGCCTCAAGGGATTCTGGAAGTTCCCGATAAACCAACTCATCTTTTAGACGTTCAGAGAGTCCTTTACGAAAAGCTGCTCTAAGAGCTCCCTGATTCCAAGTAGTCTCTGATGCTAGGGTGCAAAATTCAATGGCATATTGAGACACAGATTGGCCTCCTTGTCGTAGATCTAAAAGTGAAGCTTCAGCAGCGGCGGACCTTCCTGGTTTATCGAAAACATTAGAAAATACTGAGAGGAAAGAATCCACATCCATAAATATTGGATCATTCTTTTCAAGCAAAGGTGATACCCAGGCTAAGGCTCTACCCTTCATTAAGGATATAAAAAAAGTGATTCTAGAAGAGGGAATAGCAAAAAGAACAGGACTGTTCCGAAAGTGAAGACGGCATTGATTCAAAAAACCCCTACAGTCTTCAGGGTTCCCATCATATTTGTCCGGAAGAGGTATCCTAGGACTGAGTTGACCTTGTGACTGGTTGGTAGAATTCGTAGGAGGAGAGGGCTCCAAAGGAATAGGATTAGGAGGTATAGGAGCAGCCATATTCTGCAATAAAATAGTTATCTGATCCAACTTTGTATCCAAGGATTGCAAATGAGTAGCATGTGATCCTAATAATTGTCCCTGGTGGGCTACGGCCATGGACAATTCAGTGGGGTCCATTTGGGGCCCGTTAGTAATGTCAGCCGTAAAGGATCAGCCCAGGATTCAACCCAACTGCTAGCGTGAAAAATAAAACACACGCTAGCACACTGAGAAATATCCAGGACGTAACCCACACAGGAAACAAAATAAGCAGGATTTCAGAAGTAAAAGGAATATGTTTCTATAAACAGGACTGAGGCAAGCAAAATAAAATGTCCCTTTAAACAGGATTCCAGTAAACAAAGAAAATGTCCCTTTAATCAGGTCTTGCGGCAAGCAAAAGATAAATTTCCCTTTAAGCAGGTTTGTAACAAGCAAATGATAAATGTCCTTTAGAGCAGGTTTGCAACAAACAAAAGGTAAATGTCCATTTAGGCAGGTTTGAAATAAGCAAATGATCTCCAAGCAGGTTTGCAACAAACAAATGGAAAATGTCCCTTTAAGCAGGTTTGTAATAAGCAAAAGATATCCAAGCAGGTTTGCAACAAACAAACAGAAAATGTCCCTTTAAGCAGGTTTGTAATAAGCAAATGATATCCAAGCAGGTTTGCAACAAACAAATGTCCCTTTAAGCAGGTTTATAATAAGCAAATTATATCCAAGCAGTTTTTCTACAAACAAATGTCCCTTTAAGCAGGTTTGTAATAGGCAAATGATATCCAAGCAGGTTTGCAACACACAAACGGAAAATGTCCCTTTAAGCAGGTTTATAATAAGCAAATGATATCCAAGCAGGTTTGCTACAAACAAATGTCCCTTTAAGCAGGTTTGTAATAAGCAAATGTTTTCCGGAAAAGGAGTAATCTTCCAGTAAGGGATTTCACAGATATTCAGACAGGCAAAAGTTTAAGGGAATAATTATCCAGAAAAGGCAAGGGAATTCAGACAGGCAATGATCAGAATCCAGAGAAAAGTACTCACATTTGTGAAGGTCCGGAATGAAGAGAGAGACAAACGGGCCCCGAGTAATATCTCCCGCCGGGCTTTGAAGGCAGAGAGACGCTGACGTCAGGAGGAGTGTCCAGATGACTGCGTCACGTTGCTAGGCAACGTGACGTGATACAGAAGAGATCCGTGAGCCGCGGTGACACGGCGATGAGTGGATCGGATTCATGACAATGACTACATTTTTTAGGGTTAGTGTTAGGGGTTTTTTTTACATTTTTTTGGGGGGGGGTTAGATTTGTTTTTTTTTATTTTTTAATGAGCACTAAAGAGCTGATTGCCCTTTTAAGGGCAATGCCCATATAAATGCCCCTTTACGGGCATTGGGTAGCTTAGCTTTTTTTTAGACTTAGGTTTTTCGGGGGATTGGTTGGGTGGGGGTTTTACAAAGTACTCTAAGTTGTAATTTTTTTATGTAAAAGAGCTGTTTAACTTAGGGAAATGCTCTATAAAAGGCCCTTTTAAGGGCTATTGGTAGTTTATTGTTAGATTAGGGGGTGTTTTTATTTTGGGGTGTTTTTTTGTTTTTATAGGGGTATTAGATTAGGTTTAATTTTTATTATTTTGGATAATTTCATTTAATATTTTTTGTAATCTTGTTTTTTTATTTTTCGTAATTTTATAGTTTCTTTTTGTAATGTTATTTTTTTTTTCGTAGTGTTTGGATTTTTTAATTTTGTAACAAGTTTTTTATTTTTCGTTTATTTTAGTTTTTTAAAATAGTAATGTTAGGTTAGTTTTAGGGGTTAATAGTTAATTTAGTGTGTCACGATGTGGGGGATCGGCGGTTTAGGAGTAAAAAGGTTTAGTTTAGTATTTGCGATGTGGGGGGCCGGTGGTTTAGGGGTTCATAGGTTTAGTTTAATATTTGCGATGTGGGGGGCGGTGGTTTAGGGGTTAATAGCTTTAGTTTAGTATTTGTAATGTGGGGGGCCGGCGGTTTAGCAGTTAATACTTTATTTTAGTGTTGGCTATGTGGTTTGGTGGCGGATTAGGGGTTAATTGGTTTATTATAGTATTTGTGATGTGGGGATGGCGGTTTAGAGGTTAATCATGTAGTTTATGGGTGTTAGTGTACTTTGTAACATTTTGTTATGAGTTTTGTGAAACATTTTTGTTTTTCAAAATCCATAACTACTGGTCTTTGATCACAGAATGGATCGCGGCGGCATAAGCTATAACGCTGGTGTTATAGACGGACTGCACAACCTGTAATACAGGCGCAAAACAAATTCCACAATCGAAAGCCATTTTTTAAATGTGCGTAATGGAGAGTTGTGGTACAGGCTAAAATGCTAACGTTATAGCCGTACCGCTGCGACTTGTAATATGCCATTCCGCGTACAAAGGCCAATTTTTCAGTGGTATTGCCGTACCACAAAACTTGTAATTTTTCCCAATGTTTCTAAACAGTGAACTTGCCTGCATGTCTTTGGAGCTTTTGCTGCAGCATCCACTGAATGAATTTAGCCCCCTGCTGCTCTCACCCAGCCAACAGCAGGCTTATCAGTCATGCCGGGTTAGTGAGTCTTGAGTCTGGGATGCACAACCTCTGAGGATGCTGACATGTTAAGAAGCAGTGGTCATCTGCACCAGAATGGTCCTGAGGCTGCTTATGCAGATTCCTAAATGGACCTTAGACATAGATCTGGGAAATCAGAGAAATCCCAAGAGACTTGAAAAATAAAGAACATCTAGTAAGGGGTTTGCAGAGCATAACCTTCAAGGGGCAAATATACAGAATAGCTGCTGGGTGGAGTCAATGGATCTGTGGTTGGAGTTAGGGTCAGCAGAGACAGTGTCACAAGTGTTCTGTGGTGGAACTGGGCATGTTATCGGCAGAATGGGGAAGTTCAGGGTATGACGATGTAAGGAGGTGTAGCTAGTTAGGCTAAAGGCATGTCTAGGAAGGAAGGATCAGCACAATGGAGGTGCAGCCTAAAATATCCACATGGAACTGACAATGCCATCAATGTGGACCTTAATATGTCACTAAAATGAGTCTGAAAAAATATATTTGTTAGTAGTTTGTCAAATTATTTTCCAAACCATTTTTATCCCCTGAAACATTTACACTTACATCTTAAATATGAATAAATCCTGTGGATATGTTAAATAATTTCCTCAGAATTTTCTTTAAATTAACATGAGGTAGTACATATAATATATAATTATTAATTTTGATATGATGCATGAAATTCATAGAAATAAAAGGGAATCATTAGTTTAGCTTGATGACTGGAATCAGGTTCAGTTATATTTGTAGAAATAATATCTTCTGAGTCCTAATAGTCCATCAAGTATAAAAACATGTCAAACACTAGACAGATGTATAAAATGTATTATGGCATTTGTCTAAAAAGTGTCTGATCTTGAGAGATTGTACAGAAGCATATGCAGATGTGAAATAATCAGATATTTCCTTTCATTCATCTGTAGAATTCTCCTGCATTGTAATTAATTTTCAAAGGAGAGAGAATTGGCAGAAGAGCCTTTATCAATGTGTTCTTTCCAATCCATTGGTAATAAAGTAATACATTAAACAACTACCCTTTTTTAATGTATATTGCATGAAAATGTTCCAATTATAGATTATCCTTTTATTTAAAGTTCGATGACTGATATATGAACATAACATACTAGCAAAATATTATTTTGAATGGACATAGAAACAAAACATTTCTACTAAGCTTAGAAAACATCAGAAAACAAGTTAAAAACTAAACATGAACAGACTAATTTTTTTTATTTATATGAATTGATCGTTATAGAAAAAAAAGCTTCATCCAATTTTAGTTAACAAGGTCATTAGGTTCAGCTGAATTTTGACAAATATATTTAGTGAGGGAAATGCGCTAACTGCTTATTTTGTATGAGGAATTTCTTAAAAGTAGCAGAGGAGCAGCTGGACAGCAGCTTAAACTGAAATAAAGCACATTTCCCTCACCAAATATTTTTGTCAAAAAAGCTAAAGTAGCAGCTAGTGTTATTGCTACAAGCCAGAAGCTGCACAAAAAAAAAATATTTTTATTTGAATATTTTTTTCTTTTTTAAATCAAAGTTTTTTATTGAGGCAATACAAGAAAGAAAAAAAAAAACATAAACATAATATACATTCTGTATCATTTTGGTAAATTTTGCATACAAGACATTGTTTATCCATTGGACAATGAAACCTTTTCATATAAGAGAGTAAAGAAATCTTGATTCAGACATCATATATGTATCTCTCCAAAAAAAACAAAAAACATAATGAAAATAAAAGACATTGTATGCGAATACAAAATCAAATACATATAATCAAGCATTACCTCTTTTTTCCTTTTGTTTCCTATATAAACACACAACAAAGTTATAAAATTTGAACATCCAGAAAAACTTTTACTTCTTATAGAGTGATATGTTAATTATAAAGTAGATGTATTTATTATCTGAAAATTTACAAATTATAGGGAGTCATAACAAGTTGCTCCTACTAAATGCACATAATTAGAGGGCAAGTTGAGAAAAATGAATCTTCGACTGCCAGTGGACTATCAGCACTTTTCCTCGAAAAACTTATACATCTTATAGAGTGATACGCTGATTATAAAATAAATGTATTTATTATCTGAGAATTTACATATTATAGGGAGTCATAACAAGTAGCTCCTACGGAATGCACAAGATTAAAGGGCAAGTCGGAAAGTATTAGTCAGCAGCTGGATACTTTAATAAACCGTCCTCAGTTGCTTTGTAAGCAGAACAATAAGAGCAACTTATATCATTACAATATCGATAGCGGGTAAACACCGCCTGTTTGTCCACCTAAAATAAGGGTGAACAGTAGCTAATAAGTTATAACCCCCCAGGAATTCACATTGACCTGGGGTGGGGGGGGAGGAAGTACAAATATAGACGGTGCAGATTAATTACTAACGTTTCTCATAAGTGACATGGAGTATAAATATTTTATACATATCTATCAGCCTATTAAACCCCATTGCCTTCAATATAAGCGTATATATGTGGTCTTGAGTAAGAAAAATTAAAAATAAATTTATGAAGGGCCCATTCTAGGTTTTCAGCTGTCAGTAATAAAAATAAACCTGTATGATGCCTCACTCATGTAGGGGAGTGGTGACTAAAACTAGCTTGACCACCTTAGCAATAAGGGTCGCATATCTGACTGGCAATCAGTTAGGGCTAGCGTCTAGTACCCCTGTCAACAACAATACCTCTCCCACCCCTGCCGGCTAGGGGAAAGAGAGGGCCCATACTTTAACAAAAACAGAAGAGGAGAAAATAAAACTCAATCCAATATAATATTAGTCAGAACTCCCCTCCCCTGTAACAGAAAGAGCATGGGACACTATACTATATATCTTCATTGCACAACATTTTTATATATACTATATGCCAAAGGTGGACCTGCTGCTTGAGTTTCATATGCTTATTATAGGCAAAAGAGCTCTAAATGAAATAGAATACGTTGGTGCTCAGCAGCCAACTGCGAAACACCAGTTTATAAAGCTAATCTAACTGCTGGTCTAACTGCTGATAATGAATTAACTGTGTATAATATGAAATTAGACATAAAACAGTGTAAGTTAAAGTGATTTTGACAATGATACTCATTTAGCTATAAAGATCAATTTAGCCTTATCTATTACTATTATCCTAAAGTAATAGGCTACTGGAAGGTGATAGTGAGGGTAATTAATATACTGTGAGAAAACATTACAGACCCCACACCTAAGCATTTACCAAAAGGTTCAGCCCTTACAGTCCTCATTAGACACTTAGTACACATGAATGGAGACAATCCTAGTCTAAATGAGTATGCGTGCAAACCTGGCTGCTGTCCAACAAATACGGGACATATAGGTAATAAAGCCCTTTTGATTAAGAGAAGCAAACATTAGCAAATGGTGTTATTTTACATATAGTAGGATTGCACTTCAAAGCAAACATTCAATAGGCATCCATGTACTAGGATTATCAAGCAACAAAAAAACAGAAAACAATAACAGTGCACATACTTAGTAAATGTTACATGCAGACATCAAGCGTTTATAGCGGTTATGGGTAAGCGACGTTAGCTTAAATGTCTTAAACATGTCCATGAAGGAATAATATAGAAGTGGAATGTGAATGAGATCATATCAGCGCTATCTGAAAACATTAGAGCGCTGATTACTGCAGTAACGTTGTGTCCCATAATATGAGGAGAGGGTGCAGTCTGTTTCATGCTGGGAGTATAAAAAGTGCTTTTTTAAAGTCCTGCTATAATTATGAGACGAAGAGGAGGGTTCCTTTCAGATCGGCTGGACCCATCTATGGCCTCCAGAGACACCCTCTTGAATTAACCTATGCCAGAGCGGATGGTGGCCGGGGCTCCTAGAATCGTGCTGGTCCGGCAATCAAGTGGCAGGTAGAGCTGTACCGCTGACGTAGTCTTCATACTTAGTGGGGGGTTTCCAGTGATATCAGCTTCTGCAGGGTCAATATTAAAAAAGGCTGTAGGCTGTATATCGTTAGGTTTGCTTGTGACCTTTAACTTTAACCGCGCCACCTCTACATGCCCTGCGCTATGCTGGGGAAGCCCCATATGGATGTTGTGAAGCTGCAAGGTATTAAGCTTTTTATAGATATCCGATTGTACCTCCATCTTAGGCTTGAGGCTCCAGATCTCTGCCCTGCGCCCCACAGCACCAGCCTCAGGAGCGTCTCCTTCTAAATGTGATAAGGTGAGTACATTAAAGTCCGTTACCCCCTCCATTTCACCTGATAGGGGTGCATGCTGTTGCGGGTCTCTAGCAGCTCTCAACTCCTTAATAAGGGCCTGCCGATGATGGTCCAGAGAAAGCATTACGCTGCTCAGTTCCTAAATAATTTGTCTCTCCATAAGGCAGCTGAGGGGGGAATCAAAAGCAGAACTGAATCTCTTAGGAGCGGGATGATATATATAAGTCTCCCAATATGGCGGCACTCCCCACGCAGCAGTCTCAGCAAACTGACAGGCCTTTATACCGTTGCGTTGTCATCTGCTATGTATTATTAGCTAATCTTCCTTGCTCTGTATTCCCACACTTGTTTGTGACTAGATCTGGTAACTTGAGAGTGTCTCACATGCTAAAAATGTAAAGTTTATAGCTCACATATCAGGAGCTCTGAAGTAGCGTGTCTTGCTGCATTGGCTGCTGGCTCCGCCCCCCTTATTTGAATATTTTAATTGGGTCAGGATTGTCAAGAATAAAATGAGAGCTTACATACTTACTGGTTATCCATAAATAAATCTATTAACTAGGGCACTGCTGGATTGCTATTAAGATTACTATTAATTAGTGTAAAACTGAAAAATGTTAAGGCTTAGAAACATAGAAACATAGAAACATAGATATTGACGGCAGATAAGAGCCATAGGCCCAGCAAGTCTGCCCGACCTTACCTAACAGTATAAACTTATCTAGTTCGTAGGATAGCCTTATGCTTGTCCCATGCATTTTTAAAGTCCCCCACAGTGTTTGTTGCTACTACCTCTTGAGGAAGTTTATTCCATAAATCAATCACTCTTTCTGTAAAGAAGTGCTTCCTCAAATTACTCCTGAATCTACTACCCTTTAGCTTGAGCTCATGACCCCTTGTTCTTGAATTTTCCATTTTATGTAAAATACCCACAGCCTCAGTTTTACTAAACCCTTTAATGTACTTGAAAGTTGCTATCATATCACCTCTTTCCCTTCTCTCCTCTAAGCTATACATATTTAGGTCATTGAGCCTATCCTGGTAAGTTTTATTTTTTAGACCATGTACCATTTTGGTAGCCCTCCTTTGCACAGATTCAAGTTTCTTAATATCCTTCTGAAGATATGGCCTCCAGAACTGCACACAATACTCAAGATGAGGCCTAACTAATGATCTATAAAGTGACATAAGAACCTTACTATTTCTGCTGCAAATACCTCTACCAATACATCCAAGCATTCTGCTAGCCTTACTCGCTGCATTACTACATTGTTTACTAAGTTTTAAATCATCTGAAATAATAATTCCCAAGTCCTGTTCCTCATCTGTAACAGTCAGTAAAGTGTCATTGAGTCTGTAATTAACATTTGGATTTTTCTTCCCTAAATGCATTATTTTACACTTTGCTGTGTTAAACTTTAGATCCCAGTCATTTGTCCAATCCTCCAATTGTTGTATATCACTTCTCATTTTGTCTACCCCCCCTGGAACATCCACTCTGTTGCAAATTTTTGTATCATCTGCAAAGAGACATACTTTCCCCTGTAGCCCTTTGCTGATATCGCAGATAAATATGTTAAACAAAACAGGCCCCAGAACTGACCCCTGAGGAACACCACTAGTAACAGCCCCCTCTGCTGAATGAACTCCATTTACTAAGACACTTTGTTTTCTGTCCTTAAGACAGCATTCCACCCAGTTCACAATTTTTGAATCTAGACCAAGGAGATATAGTTTGTGAATTAGTTTATTGTGTGGGACGGTGTCAAATGCTTTGCTGAAATCTAGATATGCTACATCAACTGCTCCACCCTTGTCTAATACTTTTGTTACATAATCAAAGAAGTCAATTAGATTAGTCTGACATGATCTCCCTGAAGTAAAACCATGCTGATTTTGGTCCTCTAAATTGTTTGTCTTTATGTAAGTCATAATTCTTTCTTTTAAGAGGCTTTCCATTAATTTCCATACTACTGAAGTTAAACTAACTGGCCTGTAGTTGCCAGATTCTTCTCTACTGCCCTTTTTATGAAGAGGTATTACATTTGCTATTCTCCAATCATCTGGGACAGCTCCTGTTAATAGTGACTGATTAAACAGATCAGTTAATGGGACAGTTAGCACTGATCGAAGTTCTTTTAAAACCCTTGGATGAATATTATCAGGACCCACTGCCTTTTTAACATTTATTTTTGATAATGCTAACAAAACATCATCCTCTGTAAAAAGATTACTGTTAAGCTTGTTTCTATTTTTCGTAGCATCCCTTAATGTAGACATTGTATCTTCACAATCTTTTGTGAAAACAGAACAGAAGTAATCATTGAGACAGTCTGCAATCTGCTTATCTCCTTCTATTATTCTACCATCAACTGATTTCAATTTTACTATTCCTACCTGATTTTTTCTTCTTTCACTGATATATCTAAAGAATGTTTTGTCCCCATGTTTTACTGACTGTGCTATCTTCTCTTCTGCATGAGCTTTAACCTTCCTAATTAACTGCTTAGTCTTTTTTTGTTGGAGTCTCCATATTTTCATATCATCATCTGCTTGTGTGTGTCTGTAATTTTTATAAGCTATCTTTTTTGTCTTTACAGCATGTGCTACTTCTTTGGAAAACCAAATTGGTTTCCGCTTTCTTTTACTTTTACAGACATGTCTAATACAGTGTGCGGTTGCATCTAAAATGGCACCTTTCACAAGTTTTCCCCTTTAAATAGTTTTTTAGGTATTCTCCCATTAATGAAAAATCTGCCGTCCTAATGTCTAAAACTTTTGTTTTAGTCTGGGTGGACAGTTCCTGCACATGAATACTAAACCATGATCACTGGATCCTAAGTTCTCACCTCTTCTTATTCTTTTCCCATTTTCGCAGTAACAGTTTTAACTACATTAATGAATCAACTAAATTTGTGTGTCTCGTTAATTTGATCATTTGATTACTTGTTAAATATGCTACAAATTTAGCATTTTCAAATTAATGCAAAGAATACAGCAAAATAAATGATTTTATTTTTCAGTTGAATCTGGAAGCAGATTTCAAATATACAATGCAATTATTATACTGATGTGTGTGTATATATATATATATATATATATATATATATATTTAACAACAGGTGTACCAGCTGTGTTTGGGAAATAATAATCAAATGAGTAACAGAGATGCAAAAAATATCTGTTGCAAATCCGGTGCAAGGGGGTAATGATTAAACTTATTGACAAACAGGAGAAAAAAAAGTTAGAAATACCCTTAATCCAGCACTACTCGTTTGTCAACGTATATATATTCCCACAAGTGAAAGGCGCACAACAGGAATAAATGCAGACAAAACTGGTTTGCACAACAAAAATATCAATCCTTTAATATAGGTAGTGCACCCAGAACTCGGTCATCTCTGAAAAATGTGGAGCATCACAATAAACGTATCAATACTTGACACCAAATAGATAAAGTTCTAAATAAATGGCAACTATGTTTCTGTTTGAGTCCATACAATATAGAGAAGCCGGCTTTAATTTCTTCGCATGCAAACTGTTCATCAAAAATATCCATGCAGATGAAAAGCAAAGTTAGTAATGAAGCTTAAAGCTTATGGGTAAGTAGCCAAGCAGTTAGTGATAATCAAAGGTTAATCCAATGAATCAGATGGATCAAGCAAAGCAGCCAAACATTCTTCAGCAAATGAGAAACAGAAAACATAGTCTTTGTGGTGGAGCGGTACTGCCCCTTGCCTTCACGACAGTGCAAATAATAACAGCTCACCTCAATACTGACGTCTAAAGAATTACCATCCGCTTCCTCCATGGCAGGGACTTATATTATACATTACCCTGTTTATCCGATGGACTAGTGGCTCCGTCTCAAAACACAAGATCAAATCCCCATCTTGGATGACGTCATTTAAAGGAACCTTCATTCCAGAAGAGCCGTCGGATGAAGAGGATGCTCCACGTCGGATGTCTTGAAGATGGACCCGCTCCGCGCCCGTCTGGAGGACCACTTCTGCCGGATCCGTTGAGGACTTCGGCCCGGTTGGGTGAAGACATCTCCCGGTAAGGTGATCTTCAAGGGGTTAGTGTTAAGTTTTTTTAAGGGGGTATTGGGTGGATTTTAGAGTAAGGTTGATTGTGTGGGTAGTAGGTTTTAATGTTGGGGGGGGATTTGTAATTTTTTTTACAGGTAAAAGAGCTGATTACTTTGGGGCAATGCCCCGCAAAAGGCCCTTTTAAGGGCTATTTGTAATTTAGTGTAGGGTAGGGCTTTTTTATTTTGGAGGGGCATTTTTATTTTGTTAGGGGGATTAGATTAGGTGTAATTAGTTTAAAAATCTTGTAATTTGTTTATTATTTTCTGTAAGTTAGTGTTTGTTTTTTTTTGTACTTTAGATAATTTTATTTAATTGTATTTAACTGTATTTAATTTAGGGAATTAATGTAATTATAGTGTAGTGTTAGGTGTAATTGTAACTTAGGTTAGGTTTTATTTTACAAGTACTTTTGTATTTATTTTAGCTAGGTAGTTATTAAATAGATAATAACTATTTAGTATAAATACAAACTTGCCTGTAAAATAAAAATAAACCCTAAGCTAGATACAATGTAATTATTAGTTATATTGTAACTAGCTTAGACTTTATTTTATAGGTAAATATTTAGTTTTAAATAGGAATTATTTAGTTAATGATATTTATATTTATTTAGATTTATTTAAATTATATTTAAGTTTAGGGGTTAATATATTTATTAGAGTGGTGGCGACGTTGGGGGCGGCAGATTAGGGGTTAATAAATATAATGTAGGTGGCGGCGGTGTCCGGAGCTGCAGATTAGGGGTTAATATTATAATGTAGGTGTCGGCGATGTCGGGGCGGCAGATTAGGGGTTAATAAGTGTAAGATTAGGGGTGTTTAGACTTGGGGTTCATGTTAGGGTGTTAGGTGTAGACATAAATTTTATTTAACCATAGGAATTAATGGGGCTGCATTAAGAGTTAAACGCTGCTTTTTTGCAGGTGTTAGACTTTTTTTCAGCCTGCTCTCCCCGTTGATTCCTATGGGGAAATCGTGCACGAGCACGTTACCCCAGCTCACCGCTGACTTAAGCATTGGTATTGAAGTGAGATTTGGAGAAAAATTTTGCTCTACGCTCACTTCATGTCTTTTAATGCCGGATTTGTAAAAACTCGTAATACCAGTGCTGTCTGTAAGTGAGCGGTGAGAGAAAACTGCTCCTTAGCACCGCACCCCTCATAACGCAAAACTCGTAATCTACCCAATGGTTATTTTACCTGCTCTTACCCAAGGTAATCCTGAGAAGCTGACTTGTTGGGAAGGCCAGAGGACAGGGTTAAAAACCAGTGCTCTATCTGAATAAAAGAAACATTTTGAGTGTCATGTCCCTTTAATGAATGAACAAATATAACAAAAAACAAACACTTGATTTGTTAGGCAGAAATGGATTTTCTACAGGCATGAAACTATTTATGCAGGAAGGATTAGAAAGTTGAAGTTTAAAATATTCAATAACTATTGAGCAATGTCTTTGTCAGCTGATTGATTCATGTATCACCCAATAAGGATGCACATTTCTGTTTTATTCTTGAGCATTCTTAAGCCCATTTAAAAAATGAAAACATATTATGATATATATGTTATTTGTGCTGTCTTTGGCTTGCAGAGATAACACTACTTATCTGGTAGCTACTAATTTATTTAGTTGAAATAATTTTTTTATTACAAAACATATACAGAGTATGTCACACATCATACATTTGTCTTACAAAGATCATCATCTGTTTGTTTTCCCTCCCCTCTTTCTGCTATGCATCCATCAGTTAAGTGTCTATAACAGATATTATGTTTCCTCAGTCAGAAGTAGCAAGGACTGCTAATAGGGCAGACGATGACTCTATTTATGGACCACTGAGTTCCAATTGTCTGTGTGATTATTCATACTTTTATTAATAGCACCATGGATTAAGGGGTGCAGCAGATCGCTACCAGAAGACATGAAAGTTTCCTTGGCATCCCCTTTCTCTCCATGCCACTTTATTGTATTTTCTTAAAACTTTTCCACTCAATCCTCCTGTTCATTAAACTATAATAACAGTAAGCAATAAACAGTAAACAATAAACCAAAAACAACCTCCCCTCCCCTCACTCATTGTATTTCCAAACCTCAACCTGGTTGTTTCATCATTTCGTCTGTTGACGGTCCGGGGTGGGAGCCTCACCTTCTCTGTTTCAGCCAAATTATCTGCAGTCAATTGTCAGTTCTCAGTCCCCTCTATAGTGCAGACTCTACCTTAGTTCTAAATTGGTATTGTTTCTATCTTTCTGTCTTATATCGGGTTAGTGTCCGCTTAAAATCCAATAGTTCCAAATCTTTAAGAATTGTTCGTGATTAGCTTGAATGAATGAGGCTGTTTCAGATAGTTTGTATATTGTCTTTATCTTCTCCATAACCTCTCCCCATGTGGGTGTCCCTACCTTCCAATAACGAGCCACACATGTCCTAGTAGCTGTGCATAGAATGCGTATAAATGTGTTGGTGGCTGAATTGAAGTGTTTTATGTGTTCATTTAATAAAGCTTGTGTCGCGGTTAGGGAGATGCTTTCTGAAAGCACCTCACTCAGCAGCTTGGATAGTTTAACCCATATTTGTTGTACCTTAGGACACTCCCACCACATATGGAAATATGTTCCTGCCTCTTCACAGCCTCTGTAACAGTTTCTATTGCTAGCTTGAGTATAGTGAGATGTAATCATTGGGGTAAGGTACCACCTGAAAACCGTCTTAATGCAATTTTCTTTCAGATCTGCACTGATCATACCTCTACCTGAACCCTGAAAGATTTCCTCCCATTCCTCTTTGGAGTAAGTTTTATTAATATCTCTCTCCCACTTCATCATTAAGGGGGATTTAGTAGTGTGTTTGGCTGTCTGCAAGGTTATATATAGGGTAGAGATTAAACCTCTATGGCATGAGTCGGCACTACACAGTTTTTCTAGAGTCGTTAAGTGTTGTCTGGGAGGTTTGGGCATGACCCCATTAATGGTGGATGCAATCTGTAGGTATAAGAACCAGTGTAACTTATCTGGTAATATTTTTTCTTGTATTTGTTGATGAGTGGCTATTTTCCCTTTATGGAGAAAGTCTGCTAATCTATAGAGCCCTTTATTTTCCCATTTGCTAATTAGTCTCTGAAAGTCTGGACCCATCAGAGTCCTTAATGGTCTCATTAATGAGTCAGATGGTAGGAGCTTCAGTTTGTCGGTTATTGAGTGCCACATTGACATCATCTCTCCTGTCAGTTTCGAGTCGTCAGTTAGTTTAAGTGTGTCTTTCGGGTGCTCCCATAGGATATCCTCTGAGTGTTTGTATCCTGACCTTAAAGTCTCCACCCTCACCCAAATTATTTCTTTTTGTTTTTTGCTCATTAAAGTAGTCTGTGCTAGTCTCGCTGCTTGATAGTAATTGAGTAAATTTGGTATCCCCACTCCTCCTAGTTGTTTATGTTGCATTAATACTTGCGAAGGTATTCTAGCTTTTTTATTTCCTCTTATGAATCTAATCAGGTCTGATTGAAGTTTGTCTAACTCTGGGAGTGGGATCTTCATGCTCTAAAAAAATATAATAGCCTGGGAAGAACGTTCATCTTGATCGCCGACAATCGGCCGAACCAAGAGAAACCTCCAGTTTTCCAATTTTTAACCTCCTTTCTGATTATCTTGTAAAGGGGAATATAGTTTAGTTTGTAAAGGTCTGAGATATCGCCTGATAGTTTGACCCCTAGATATTTAATTGCTCCTTTAGCCCATTCAAACGAGAAATTAGCTTCAATGGTCTTTTTAGCATGGGTGGGGAGGGAGATGGCCAGTGCCTCACATTTTTCCTGGTTGATTTTATACCCTGAGATGTCAGCATAATCTTGTAAGATACGGTATAGATGGGGTAGGGATTCCATTGGTTTGGTCAGGGTGAGAAGAACGTCATCAGCAAACAAAGAAATTTTAAATTCTTCGTTACCTAGTGAGACTCCGTGTACTTCAGAAGTTGAGCGAATCACCGCTGCCAGAGGCTCTATGCATAGAGCAAATAAGAGCGGCGATAAGGGGCAACCTTGTCTAGTACCATTTCGAATATCAATCTTTTTAGATTGGTAGCCTGCTGCTCTAATGTGTGCAGTGGGGTTGGAATAAATGCTTTTGATGGCTTGTACGAATGGGCCACTGAATCCTAATTTGCTTAAGACTTCAAACATAAAAACCCAGTCTATTCTGTCAAACGCCTTCTCCGCGTCCAAAGAAAGGACCAGAGAAGGCGTTTTTGTCTTATGAAGGTAGTCAACCAGGGAGATCGTACGTCTTATATTGTCAGGGGCTTCTCGTCCCGTTATGAACCCCACCTGGTCTGGATGGATCAGGGTCGGTAGGAGTGTTTTGAGTCTGTTTGCCAAAATTTTACTAAGAATTTTTATATCTTGGTTAATTAGGGATATGGGTCTGTAATTTTGGCACAATTTTGGATTTCTTCCTGGCTTGGGGATCACCACTATCTTAGCCTGTAGAATTTCTGTCGGGATTGCTTTTCCTTGGAGAATGTCATTGCAGAATGATACAATGTGTGGGGTTAGGATGGATTTGAAGAGTTGGTAATATTCCCCTGGAAACCCGTCAGGGCCCGATGCTTTTCCCGCCTTAAGGTCCCTAATAGCTAGTAGGACCTCCCTGGCTGACACCTCCGCGTTCAGTTCGTCTCTAATTGTTTCGTCAATTGGTGTTAAATTAGCTTGAGCTAAAAATCTATGTAATGTCTGTCTTGTCTTGTCATTGCATGTCGTCTTTTCCCCGTCATAAAGTTGGGCATAATATTGAGCAAAACTATCAGCAATTTCTTGTGGATTTGACGTGTATGTTCCGTCCTGCTTTTGTAGTGTTGGTATAGAAAAAGACTTTATTTGTTCCCTGAGCTTATGAGCTAAGTACTTATCTGGTTTGTTAGCATAAAGAAAATAATTTGCTTTCAACCTGTGCGCTGCCCTGAGAGATGCCCTATTCATTATGGTTAATAATTCTACTCTCTTTGCTTGTAAGTCTCGGAACACAGTTTCTGATTGGCCCTGTTGGTGTAGCTTTGTGAGCGAATCTATTTGAGCTTGTAAAGAGTCTATCTGTGATCTATTAGCTTTATTAAGGGCTGCTTTTTCTTTTATGAGTAACCCCCTAACGAAAGGTTTGTTTGCTGCCCAGATGTTAATCGGATTCGAGGTGGTACCCGTATTTAATGTCCAGTATTCTGACATAGCTTGTGAGATAGATTTATGTATACCTGGTTTTTGTAAAACATATGGGTCGTAGTTCCAGGAACGTGCTGTGCTAATCTGGAATGTTTCTTTAATGCGAATGTGAACTATGGAATGATCTGACCAAGCGCAGGCATGAATGGTAGAGGAAGATAAGTCGGGAAGCCAGATCTGGCTTACATAGATATAGTCTAATTTTGAGTACTTTTTATGAGCATGTGAATAATAAGTGTAGTCTGCCGTTCTCCCGTATAGGGTGTCCCAGGAATCTAGTATGTTGTGAGATAGAAAGATCTCCCTAATTTTTTTTACCATAGAGTTATGTCTAAGTTGTTTCTGAGTCAATTTGGTTTGGTCTGTATCTTGGTATTTGTATAGCTCTATATTAAAGTCGCCACCTAATAGGATTCTGTCTTGCATCCATCGGGTAAGTAGATAGGAAATATGCGTGAAAAAAGAAATCTGGGTCTCGTTGGGGGCATAAATATTGCATAGAACAATTTGCTTATCATGTTGTCTCCCTCTTACTATTAAGAACCTCCCATCTGGATCTCTGATTGTTTCCTCTACTATTAATCCCAGTGATTGGTGTATCAAGATTGAGACCCCTCTTTTCTTTTTGTCTGTCGTTGAGTGGTAGTGTTGAGTAAAGTGTCTTGACCAATATTTCGGGATTACGTCATTAGTGAAATGTGTCTCTTGCAGGAATATTATATTAGCTTTAATTTTTAGATATTGGGCTAGTGCTGTCCTTCTCTTAAGGTCTGAATTAAGGCCTCTAACATTGTGTGATATTAAATGAATGTCATTAGTCATTACTTACAATTTAAGGTTTGGGGCTCCCCCCCCGGATCCGTCTCTATCGATTCCTCTGATATCTTCTCTAGAAATTCTAAGCAGGTGTCTTTGTTACTGGGAAACTTATTTGTATATAGAGAATAACATAGTAGGATAAAAACAAAAATAAGAACAGTTAGGTTACATAGTATTTTCAGCAAAGCATCTGTGAAACAATGAGTGAGAACATACAGAACAGAAAAAAACCAACTTCTCCCGCATTGAAAAAATGAATGCAGAAGAAGAACAACATAAAAATGGAAAAAATTCCCCAATCCCACCCACCCCTCCCCCTTTACATTATCCACTTTATGAGTGTTTGCTTACTCCCACTGCTGAAAAAGTAACATTGGGCCTTAAAAAATGTGTTCTAATTAACCATGTTTCTGCTATTAATAGTCTAGTTCTTGAAACCAACATCAACAGTCAGTGATTTGTAACACTTACAGTTCTTGATCATCTTGACTCATACTCTCACCAACTCCACAGGCAATTGATCACTTCTTTAATCATAAGGCAAGGGCCTCATAATTTGGTTTTCTTTTTCGTGACTTTTAACCACTTTTGTCTTCTTAGTTGAGTAGATCCCGATGATTGGTGTATCAGATCCTCTGATTGATCCAATTGCGGGAGTTCTGGCGTTTCCAATGCCAGTTGTTTGCAGATTGTTGGTATCTCCGCTGGTTCTTTAAGGCTTAGAGATCTGCCGTTGTGTAGAATGTATAAATTGAAAGGAAATCCCCATCTGTATCTGATTTGATGTTTCCTCAGTAGCGTAGTGAGTGGTCTCAGTTCACTTCTCTTTTGAAGTGTCTTGATACATAGATCTTGATAAAATTGGATCACTGATCCTTGGAATTTAAATGTTGGATTCCTTCTTGCTGCTGTGAGGATCTCCTCTTTTTCCTGAAATCTTAAAAACTTAACAACCACATCTCTAGGAGGTGCTTCTTCTTTTGGTTTGGGTCGGAGTGCTCTGTGTGACCTTTCTAGTTGGTACTTATCATCATTGACATCGCCTGATATAGCTTGAAAGAGTTGATGAAGGTAATTACTTAATTCTTCAGCCGCTATAGATTCCGGGATCCCTTTCAGTCTCAGATTACACCTACGGCTTCTATTTTCAAGATCTTCTAGTTTATCTTGCATCTCAGATAGCTCTTGGTGTTGTGCTGCAAGTTGTTGGGTGACACTCGTAATTTCTTCTGTAACTGAAGTTTCAGTCTCCTCTAGCGCTGCCACTCTAGTGCCCAGCTCTGTTACATCTTGCTTTATTTCTGATAGACTATTAGTCACAGTACTCTGGAATGCGTCAATCTTTTCCCACAGCTTGTTGAAGTTTTTATCAATATCTTTTTTAGAAACCAGTGACCTAAGGTCAGCCTTGGTGACAGGGATAGAGTCCTCTTCAGCACACTGCGAGTCTGTTTCAGAGTCTATATCTTCATCTGCTGTGCTATTAGTTATCTCTGTAATCTTTTCTTTTGCAGGTTTAAAAAATAAGTTAGCCGAAGTTGCTTTAAGACCCTGAGAGGATTTATTGTTTTTCCTCGCCGCCATTATAGCTGTTTGAAATTTCTTCTTGAGAGAGAAATTAATAGTCGGTTTAAACTGAGGATAATGGCATACACCTAATTATTCTGTATGTTTTGTCTGGTTGCCCCGCACTTTATAGTTGTAGTTGTAGTGTATATCAATCTTATAACTATTTAGCAGTTTTTATCTCCTTTGTTGGTTTTAATGTAATTGTGCTATCCGTCGTGGTAAATAAATTTCTGCTTTCTACTGTGCCTGCAGCTGAAGTCCCCTACTCACAGAAAGATATATAGGTCTAACTTTATTGTAGTGGCCTGCATTGTGAGCTGCAATCTTAGATCCTAGGTGGGCCTCTTGTTAATATGGCGGTTGATTTTCTTTTAACTAATAGTAAAGAGGTCTTGCTCTGCTTCAGAAATATTGAGATGGTGGTTTATTGAGATCTATAATGCAGCTTCTTGAATGTGTCACTTTAGTAGTAGCTTAGTTTTCAACTCCTTTTAGTACCGTTTTATAATCACATGTGGTTAGAGTGTGCAGCTTATTACTTTACATAGTTCTTTTCCTACCCAATTTGACATTTTATGCGAGTAAACTTTTGCATCACAGCTTATTAGCCAGACTTCGCAGATTCTGATTAGTGTATCTCCTTCTGGAGGTTATTTGTCCCCAATCGTTAAATAATATTCCAGTAGCACTTCACTGTGTCTTTTTATTGATTTTGCACCGGGACCACTCGACGTCTCCTCATTAGTGAGGATGAGGGGAAGAACCGCTCCTCACCCCCCCTGTCTATCAGAATAAGTGGCTAGCGGTCAATTTAGTACAGAGCTGCTACGATGTATGGTCGGGTAAAGTCCGGGGTCTAATATTTATTAGCTTACCTCCATTATGCTGGATTCGGGTGTCAGGTCAGTGCATCCAAGATGGCGGGCGGCATGCGGCGCAGCTTGTACTATATTGTATGCGCTGTTTATCAGATCCTATGCCGGCTGTTTTTACCTCTCAGCTGTTGCTGGTTAGTTCACATAACTTCCCCTGACATTTTCCAGCGATTTTTAGAAAGTTCTTTACCCATTAATTGTCTCTATTTAGGCAGTGTTTGACGGAGCTCAGGGATTATGCCTCCATCTGCATTGAGCTCCAGGCTCCGCCCCTCGCTACTAATTTATTTAAAGGGACACTGAACCCAAATTTTTTCATTTGTGATTCAGATAGAGCATGAAATTTTAAGCAACTTTCCATGAAATATCAAAGCCATCCTTGTATATTTTTTAAATTTTGTGATATATATATATGTTCAGGAGTTTATATACTACAAGTTAAAATGTATATTTTTGAAATATAAGAAATATATATTTATTTTTTTCGTAAATCTTTACAATAACATATAACATATAAAAAATAGTTATGATTGCGCTATATAAGCTTCTGACTGTGGATAGCTAATATTTTAGAAAAAATATTATAGGATGGCATTGATAGTTGAAGGATTATATGATTGTCTGATGAAAAAAATGCAAATACATTATGAACAGATATTTTTTCAACCTGATGTCTGACACCTGACATCTGACACCTGACGTCTGACACCTGATGTCTGACACCTGATGTCTGACACCTGATACTTGACTTCTGAAACCTGATGTCCGATACCTGATGTCTGACACCTGATATCTGACGTCTGATACCTGATGTGTAACTCCTGACACCTGATGTCTTACACCTGAGTCCTGATGTCTGATATCTGATGTCTGACATCTGAGTCCTGATGTCTGATGTCTCACACCTGATGTCTGACTTCTGATGTCTGATACCTGACTTCTGATGTCTGGCGTCTGATACCTGACGCCTGATATCTGATGCCTGATGCCTGACTCCTGATGCCTGATGTCTGATAACTGAGGTACAATGGAGTTTTCAGGGAGGTAGCATAGAGTTTTAGAGGATGGAGGAGGGAGTTTTACAGGAGGAGGAGAAAGGAGGGAGTTTTGCAGGAGGGAGCATGGAGTTTTAAAGGATGGAGGAGGGAGGAGAAAGGAGGGAGTTTTACAGGAGGGAGCATGGAGTTTTAAAGGAGGGAGGAGGGAGTTTTGGGGGAGGGAGGAGAAAGGAGGGAGTTTTGCAGGAGGGAGCATGGAGTTTTAAAGGAGGGAGGAGGGAGTATTGGAGGAGGGAGCAAGGATGTCCTAAAATGGACACCATACAAGCAGCAAGGAAGAGGGGTTGTGAACTTGTGATTTACAGTTTAAAATGAAAATTCTTTAAAATTCTTTGCATATATGTTTACAGTTCTCGTCAAAATGGAACCATGCTTTTAACAAGCAAGATAAATAAATAACGTTTAAAACAATCCTTGTGAAAGTTGTCAAATACTTATATAGTGATACAAAAGAATGCACAATCTGTCCGTCCAGATAACCTAAATGATGCATTTAGATGGGTTAGCAGTGGTTCAGATGGAAAAAGATTTCAATAACTATAAAAAAACTGCAGCTTAGGGATCTTTAAAAAAATATGATTTTCATACCTCCAGTACTGTCTGTGACAATTATGACAATGTGAGAGAGAAATATCATCAAATTTGAAAAATGAAATATAAAATCATGCCATTTGTAGGTGTCCTAATGTGAGTTTTCCTGCAATGCTGTATTTACACATATACCAGTCAAATATTTAAAAGCACCTACATTTTTCCCATTTTAAAGGTAATGTATGCAGTTTAATGACTCAATCTACATTGCAATTAAATCATTAAACAAATGAACAATCGGCAATAACAAAATAAATCATGAAATCTTTAAGTTTCACAAGTTTAATCTAAATGTTTGACTCATCAAAGAAGCCACCTTTTGCATATATAACAGCTGAACACAGTCATGGCAAAAAACAAGTAAAGCATTACTGATTGAGTTTAAAGCATGATCTCAACTTCACAAGAAAATCTCCTTGGAATCCTTCCAAGTGTCTGTGAATCTAGGTAATTGTCCGATTTTCCATTATAGAAGTGTAAATCAAATTTTTGTAAAATATTGAAGTTTTAAATTGAAATATAGGTTTGTTTAATTGTAAAATATGTTTTTAACAGGTGACTGGTGTAGCAATAAATTCTGACTTGCTTGTACATCCCCAACCTCATTTTGCTTAATAGTACATTCTTATCCTTCTTATAGAACTCCATACTGTCTTATTATAGTATTGTGAAATGTGAAACAAACCAGAATAATCTTGGATACCTTCTGTGGAGAATACCATAGAATTCTGCCACAGTAGTCTAGAAAACTAAAATGACTCTTATAGAGCCCTCATGTCCTTTCAGTTGTGCTTCTAGTGCTCTTTTGGGTATTATTGTAATACATCTTGGCAGTTAATCTTGGATTTTTAATAAGCATTAAACAAGAGCATCGTACACAAGAGCTCAACATCTTCTGTTTCACATAAAAATAGAATGAATATCAAGTATGAATGATATTCAATTTAAATGTAATGTTTTAATGTAGGCTTAAGATTAGTAAATTCAAAGCTAATTAACACTATTAAAACATGGTACTATTTTAATATTTTCTTTAAAGGAGAAATAAATACAGTAGCAAGATTAGCAAATGAATAACAAAAACCAATGCTGTAGCATTTTGTCTGAATTTTAATTGAGCAGTAGATTTTTTTTTGGTCAAATTTCAAAATTAGTTCAGTTTCTAATTCCTCCTGTATCAGCTAATCATAAAATGCCTATAAGTATATGCTGTGAACTCTTGCACATGCTCAGTTGGATCCAGTGCCTCAGAAAGTGTGCATATAAAAATATTGTGTATTAAGAAATGGGATATATATTCTTTTATATTTTAATTGCAAGGCTGTAAAATTCTCCAAATTACAAAAAACATAGTACACTTCATTCCATTTCTCATTGTTTCTTTTATTGTCATGTTGAAAAGGTTTTTAGTTATTATTGCTTAGAATGTTTGTTAATGCATTATATGTTAAAGATAAGATGACATATACCAGATTACATGGCTAGTATTACTTGAATCAAGACTGTCATAGAAAACAAAGGACTTTTACAGGATTTAGCGCCTTATCAATGTTTATTTTACCTTTATCTTTTGATATGGTGATGTGATATTTGTAATGTTGGTGAATGTTCCGATAAAAACTAATAAAAAAAAAAAAAAAGATTGTGTACAAACTGAAAATGGAAGTAAATTGGAAAGCTCTTTAAAATTGTATGCTCTATCAGAATCATGAAAGCTAAATTTTTACCTTAGTGTCCTTTTAAGATGTCAGGTCTAATTTATATAAAAACAAATTGTTTACTGATTGGAGTCATCATTTTTGTATATTATGCTATTTGAAACCTATGGAAAAATGTAGCCTATACGTTATTTTTTCATTGATGTTATTGTTTAAAAAAATTACAAAAATTCAATTATGGTCCACATAGAAGATCACATTATTTATATTCAAATCATTGAATTTCTCTTTTTGTGTTTCTTAAAAATGTACATTACAAATAAAATGCATCTATGTTGCAGATTTAATGGGGTCTTTATAGTTTGTTAGAGCATGTCCTTTTATAATCATCCACCATGCAAATCTATGGGCCTGATGATCAAAAGCCATTTATAAAATTGTTTAAAGGACCTTGCAACAGTGATGTGACCTTTTACATAATATTATCAGAGAGCTTTAGATCATCACTCTCTATGTGTTTAACCTCGAAAAAGGTGTTAAGCAAAGGGGCTAGATTTATCAATTTGTGGACAGACAAGGTTCAAATGTTGTGAACTTGCCCTTATTTCATTGCAATTTGTGGGGTTTATTTGTTCCTCATATTTAGCATTGCACAAACACCCCCCTGCTATCTTGTAACCAATAGTGCAAGAGCAGAGCTGGTCAGGTCAATATCAACGTAATTGGGGAGAAGGATTCGATAGCAGTGAGCCTGCAACTAATAGGGGCATTTGCTTAATGATTAGTAAACTCAATAAGAACACATCAGGAGCCACGGTGAACTGCTGGTTCTGTCTCGGAAGACAGCACAAGTAGCTATTAACAGCACTAGTTGTACAGTAAGGTCATGCAAATTGATCTACTGGTTGGATTAGCATCAGTGCTCTGCGACTCTCAAACTGTAATTTAGCGATGTGTTTAACCCATTTGCAAGACAATATCCATTTCTTCATTATCCATTTCTTCATTGTTACCACTATGTAAATGTTATTGAATTGATATAATACATATGAATATAATAAAGCAATTATAGTAATTTGAAAAAAACATACCTGCAAGCCATCCTTCTGGAATTTCACATTTGTTAAACTTCTGACAAATTGCTGTCTTGCACAGTGTGTAGGAGATGTGTGTGTGGAACCAGGAGAGACAAAAAAATTGCCCATAACTTTGCATCATATACCTTCTGGATGTTAGGAGAATGGTAATTATGCTTCCTGCTAAGATATATCTCCTCATTCAGCGCTAGGTTAAGAGTGGCACACTTACTGTTGTGCGCAATTGCTAAGGGGTACATTGCAGCTCTTTGCTCATGTCGGAAGTAATGAACATATTGTGAGTTTAAAGTAAACACATTTGCTAGAGCACAATTGAATTTAAAACATGTCAAGATAGCTGGACAAAAAAGTTGCACAAAAAAACATCAAAATTTTATTTTAAAGTACAGTTTCTCATAATGACACTGAATAATAAAAAATATTTTTTTTTAAAAATTGAATTAAAAAATTATGATGACACAAAGATATGAGGTCCCAGCTGTTAGAAAAAAAGGCAGGTAAATGGCTTTTACATAGAGATACATACATATACAAGTCTAAATATGTATATGTACGTATGTATTTCTCATTTCAATTTTCTTCACATAGGGGAATATGTTCTATGTATTTTTTTTATATATATCTAAACATATATATATATATATATATATATATATACACAGTATATATATATATAGGTAAAGATATATATTTTACAAAAAAAACATTATTCTGCTATGTGAAGAACATTGATATTGATATTTCATGTTGGGTTAGCGCACTTGAGAAAATGCAATACGTTTTGCATGTGAGTAAGGGTGTTTTTTCCACTTTTCGCTTTCCGTTGAAGTTTAAAAGGGAATGCGTTAACTCAGTCGCAATATTTGAAGTTCATCTTTTTGCAAGCATCAGGTTAGCGCTTGTGCAAAAACTTTTTAATTTCAACTTGTAATATGCGCACTACCCAAAGTGTGCAAAAAGCTTACTTCTAGCGAAGTAACGCACGAGCGGGAGTGATAAATAGCACTCAACTCGTAATTTAACCCTAAATTTTGGAGGTTTAACTTCTTCATGTGTGTGATGTATTTTATACCCAAGACAATAGACAGCATAACAACTTAAAAAAAATTAAATATAACTGAATGTCATTCTTCTTGTGTCCTTGAGCGATAGATACACCAGGTTATCAATTAAAAGAAAGCAAGCAAGCAAGTCCTTAAAAATGTAAGTTGGTTCCACACAACACTGTGGAATTGCTCATTGAAACAATGTAGATTGAATTGATTTTAAAGATTAGTCACAAAATATGTTCATGGAAGCTTCATTTGTTTTTGCATATCTTGATACCATGCCCCTCCCCAAAAACATATGGCTGAAGCTTTAATAAATTGGGCTGATAGTGTTTGTTTAAATATCTTTGGGTTTTTATCAAATCCCTTTTTGGTGTAATGTGGATTGAAGGAACAAATGGGAGGGCAATATTAAGGCATCTTTATTATATTCTATAATAGCACAAATATTCATATTTGTTTCTTGGCAAGGTAACAAACCTGCTTACTCCATTTTCTCTGTCAAAATCAAATTAGCGCTCTTATGCATTTTACATCTATATATATATATATATATATATATATATATATATATATTGCATACAAAGAGAGAAGCGCTCTACCAGGAACGAACAACAGCTCAGTGGCTTGTTCTATGGCGATTTACCACCCGGAAGCAGCCTCTTTTAGACCAGTGTGCTTTTCACAGAAGAAAACTTTCCTGAAGTATATCAGTCTGATCCTGCCAAGTAAGGTCAGTCCAGCCCTGAAATACCAGGCAATTCTCCTCCGAACAAGGAACATGACAACCCCAGATGATCGTTTCGGCCTCCTATGGGCCTCGTCAGTGAGGTGCAGCCGCATTCCTTTAAGCACACTGGGCAAGGAGTCCACGTCTGGTTTCCCCCATCACCCATAGGGAGACTTCCCCAGGGTCATAATAATTTGCATACAAAGAGAGAAGCGCTCTACCAGGAACAAACAACAGCTCAGTGGCTTGTTCTATGGCGATTTACCACACGGAAGCAGCCTCTTTTAGACCAGTGTGCTTTTCACAGAAGAAAACTTTCCTGAAGTATATCAGTCTGATCCCGCCAAGTAAGGTCAGTCCATCCCCGAAATACCAGGCAATTCTCCTCCGAACAAGGAACATGACAACCCCAGACGATCGTTTCGGCCTCCTATGGGCCTCGTCAGTGAGGTGCAGCCGCATTCCTTTAAGCACACTGGGCAAGGAGTCCACGTCTGGTTTCCCCCATCACCCATAGGGAGACTTCCCCAGGGTCATAATAATTTGCATACAAAGAGAGAAGCGCTCTACCAGGAACGAACAACAGCTCAGTGGCTTGTTCTATGGCGATTTACCACCCAGAAGCAGCCTCTTTTAGGCCAGTGTGCTTTTCACAGAAGAAAACTTTCCTGAAGTATATCAGTCTGATCCCGCCAAGTAAGGTCAGTCCAGCCCCGAAATACCAGGCAATTCTCCTCCGAACAAGGAACATGACAACCCCAGACGATCGTTTCGGCCTCCTATGGGCCTCGTCAGTGAGGTGCAGCCGCATTCCTTTAAGCACACAGGGCAAGGAGTCCACGTCTAGTTTCCCCCATCACCCATAGGGAGACTTCCCCAGGGTCATAATAATTTGCATACAAAGAGAGAAGCGCTCTACCAGGAACGAACAACAGCTCAGTGGCTTGTTCTATGGCGATTTACCACCCGGAAGCAGCCTCTTTTAGACCAGTGTGCTTTTCACAGAAGAAAACTTTCCTGAAGTATATCAGTCTGATCCCGCCAAGTAAGGTCAGTCCAGCCCCGAAATACCAGGCAATTCTCCTCCGAACAAGGAACATGACAACCCCAGACGATCGTTTCGGCCTCCTATGGGCCTCGTCAGTGAGGTGCAGCCGCATTCCTTTAAGCACACTGGGCAAGGAGTCCACGTCTGGTTTCCCCCATCACCCATAGGGAGACTTCCCCAGGGTCATAATAATTTGCATACAAAGAGAGAAGCGCTCTACCAGGAACGAACAACAGCTCAGTGGCTTGTTCTATGGCGATTTACCACCCGGAAGCAGCCTCTTTTAGACCAGTATGCTTTTCACAGAAGAAAACTTTCCTGAAGTATATCAGTCTGATCCCGCCAAGTAAGGTCAGTCCAGCCCCAAAATACCAGGCAATTCTCCTCCGAACAAGGAACATGACAACCCCAGACGATCGTTTCGGCCTCCTATGGGCCTCGTCAGTGAGGTGCAGCCGCATTCCTTTAAGCACACTGGGCAAGGAGTCCACGTCTGGTTTCCCCCATCACCCATAGGGAGACTTCCCCAGGGTCATAATAATTTGCATGCAAAGAGAGAAGCGCTCTACCAGGAACGAACAACAGCTCAGTGGCTTGTTCTATGGCGATTTACCACCCGGAAGCAGCCTCTTTTAGACCAGTGTGCTTTTCACAGAAGAAAACTTTCCTGAAGTATATCAGTCTGATCCCGCAAAGTAAGGTCAGTCCAGCCCCGAAATACCATGCAATTCTCCTCCGAACAAGGAACATATATATATATATACACAGTGGGGCAAAAAAGTATTTAGTCAGCCACCAATTTTGCAAGTTCTCCCACAAGATGAGAGAGGCCTGTAATTTTCATCATAGGTATACCTCAACTATGAGAGGCAAAATGTGGAAACAAATCCAGACAATCACATTGTCTGATTTGGAAATAATTTATTTGCATATTATGGTGGAAAATAAGTATTTGGTCACCTACAAACAAGCAAGATTTCTGGCTCTCACAGACCTGTATCTTCTTCTTTAAGGAGGCTCCTCTGTCCTCCATTCATTACTTGTATTAATGGCACCTGTTTGAACTTGTTATCAGTATAAAAGACACCTGTCCACAACCTCAAACAGTCACACTCCAAACTCCACTATGGTGAAGACCAAAGAGCTGTCGAAGGACACCAGAAACAAAATTGTAGACCTGCACCAGGCTGGGAAGAATGAATATGCAATAGGCAAGCAGCTTGGTGTGAAGAAATCAACTGTGGGAGCAATAATTAGAAAATGGAAGACACACAAGACCACTGATAATCTCCCTCGATCTGGGGCTCCACACAAGATCTCTCCCACCGTGGGGTCAAAATGATCACAAGAACGGTGAGCAAACATCCCAGAACCACACGGGGGGACCTAGTGAATGACCTGCAGAGAGCTTGGACCAACGTAACAAAGGCTACCATCAGTAACATACTACGCCGCCAGGGACTCAGATCCTGCAGTGCCAGACGTATCCCCCTGCTTAAGCCAGTACATGTCTGGGCCCGTCTGAAGTATGCTAGAGAGCGTTTGGATGATCCAGAAGCAGATTGGGAGAATGTCATATGGTCAGATGAAACCAAAGTAGAACTGTTTGGTAGAAACACAACTCGTCGTGTTTGGAGGAGAGAGAATGCTGAGTTGCAACCAAAGAAGACCATACCTACTGTAAAGCATGGGGTGGCAACATCATGCTTTGGGGCTGTTTCTCTGCAAAGGGAACAGGACGACTGATCCGTGTACATGAAAGATTGAATGGGGCCATGTATTGTGAGATTTTGAGTGCAAACCTCTTTCCATCAGCAAGGGCATTGAAGATGAAATGTGGCTGGGTCTTTCAGCATGACAATGATCCCAAACACACCGCCCGGGCAATGAAGGAGTGGCTTTGTAAGAAGCATTTCAGGTCCTGGAGTGGCCTAGCCAGTGTCCAGATCTCAACCCCATAGAAAACCTTTGGAGGGAGTTGAAAGTCCGTGTTGCCCAGCGACAGCCCCAAAACATCACTGCTCTAGAGGAGATCTGCATGCAGGAATGGGCCAACATACCAGCAACAGTGTGTGACAACCTTGTGAAGACTTACAGAAAACGTTTGACCTCTGTCATTGCCAACAAAGGATATATAACAAAGTATTGAGATGAACTTTTGATATTGACCAAATACTTGTTTTCCACCATAATTTGCAAATAAATTCTTTACAAATCAGACAATGTGATTGTCTGGATTTGTTTCCACATTTTGTCTCTCATAGTTGAGGTATACCTATGATGAAAATTACAGGCCTCTCTCATCTTCTTAAGTGGGAGAACTTGCACAATTGGTGGCTAACTAAATACTTTTTTTGCCCCACTGTATATGTTGCAGGTAAAAGTAAGAAACTGGGTAATCCTAGCATTACCTGGGTAAACCTGACATTACCCAAGTGGCTGTATGTAAAGCCTGATGTAACATGAAAAATCTTCTCAGAGGGCATTGAGTCACCGCCTCAAACATATATATGATGCACTATAATTCCCACTTCTTCACTATCTTTTTTGCCTCCGCCTGGGGGGTTCAAGTGGGCAAAGCCCCCCTTGTAAACCTCATTCACCAAGGTTCAGTTGGGGTGGATTCCAGAGGATCAGTGGGGTGCCTTCCTTGAACCCCCCCAGGCAGAGGAAAAAAAATAGTGTAGATGGGGGAATTACATTACATCAGGCTTTACCCACAGCCGGTGGCTGTGTTGATGTGAGTGTGCTGGGTTCTCTTTGACTGTTTTATATATATATATATATATATATATATATATATATATATATATATATATATGTATATATATATATATATATATATATATATATATCCAAGTGGTGAAATTTATGCACTCTCACCACCAAACTTCAACCGCCAAGGTGCTGTTGCCAGGTATATAAACGATCAATGAAGAAGCACTCACTGGACTTTGGACATCAGTGTCAAACCTTTTAATGGTATTGTTACATTTTGGGACCACAAACGTCCCGAAACGTCACAATACAATAAAAAGGTTTGACACTGATGTCCAAAGTCCAGCGAGTGCTTCTTCATTGATTGTTTATATACCTGGCAACAGCACCCTGGCGGTTGAAGTTTGGTGGTGAGAGTGCATACATTTAACCACTTGGATCTATATATATATATATATATATATATTTGATTACTGATGGGAGCGTTCGTGCATGTTAAGCACGCCCTGTAACGATTATTCATTGTCCTGATGAAGACCCAGATGTGGGTCGAAACGTTGACATCACGATGACTTATAGAACTGGAAAATAAAAATTGATTGCTCTTCATTACTTTAAAACCTGTGATTGCCCTCCATTTTCTGGACATGTCTATAATTTGAGGATAGCACCCGGGGTATCATGACACTACGGTGGATGGAGTGCTAGGCTACCAGCTAAAATATATATATATATATATATATATATATATATATATATATATATATATATATAAAAAAAACAGTCAAAGAGAACCCAGCACACTCACATCAACAAAGCCACCGGGTGCCTTCCGACATTGCATATACAGATACCCCTCAAAGGAAAGCACTCTCCGGTCAACAATC
Organism: Bombina bombina; assembly: GCF_027579735.1. Taxonomy (NCBI): domain Eukaryota; kingdom Metazoa; phylum Chordata; class Amphibia; order Anura; family Bombinatoridae; genus Bombina; species Bombina bombina. The sequence goes on from NC_069500.1 coordinate 960,694,165, forward strand.
TGTTGTTTAAAATTACCGGAGAGTGCTTTCCTTAGAGGGCTATCTGTATATGTATATATATATATATATATATACTATATAAGGGTATCTGTATATGTACATACATAAATATATATATATATATATATAAATATATATCTATATATACACACACACACACACACACATATATATATACACACACAGTATATATATATATATATATATATATATATATATATACTGTATATATATATATTATAACATCATTATTCAATCATAAAGGCCCTACACCAGTGGCGTATTTAGGTTTTCTGCTGCCCTAGGCACTCAGAATCCTGCTGCCCCCTACCCCCCTGGATTTAGACCTTTTTTGGCTATATGATTTTTTGGTCAGGGAGTAATGTGACTTTTTTTCAATGTTTTTTCAAATTAAATGTTCACCAGCCGGGGCTTGTAAAAAGCTTGCATACACTCAGGTAGGTTGAATTAGCACATGTGTACACACACAGTATACATGTGAGCAGTAACGCCATGGCAAGGATTCAACCATTGTTACCGACCATTCACTCACCTTTCACATCTCCTTTCATACATACACTTATACACACACAATTGCTCAATGACTTAGTCTCTATCAGTTTAAGACAGACTTAGTGTTTTTAACCTAATGCCACCCTCCTCCTCTTCTGCTATTTTATTGCCTACAGCCAGCTACACAGTATACACACACAGGTGTGTGTAACTAAAGGCAATAAAATGGCAAAGGAGGACGGCATTAGATTAAGCCACACTGACACAGCTAGTACAGAAACTTTAAGACAAATACTGAGTCCTCTGACTCTGTCAGGCTGTCCGCGTGTTGTGTGATATTTTGACTTGGCATACAGTACAGAAAAAATACAAAAATTCACATTTACTGTCCCTTTAAATTGGAAATAGGAGAGACAATTGAGGAATGGATACCCAAACTCAGATTTTAATTTGTGATAGGTTAGAGTTTCGTTGTATAGTTGAATAGGAATATTAGATTCTTTATTATTAATCTTGCTAAGTTGCTATGTTTATTTGGTGAATAAAGTGGGAAGTCAGTTTAGGTAGATAAATAACTCATGGGGACTGGAGAGGATATTGTATTAGACAGTCACGGTGCCAGTTTTGGAAGTTTCTCCCATCTGAACAGACTGAGTGTTTTTTGTTAATGTGTTGGCATTTAGAAAGTACCTGTCCTGTGCATATCTATTTTTATGTGGCAGCTGAGCTAACACTGATCTCCATGAGGTGGAAGTAATATTTTCCTTGAAATTAATGCTACGCTAGTAGTTTAGAAATTGTAGCACACTAAAAGTCCTTGGGTTTTAGCTGGTACTCTTAATTAAAAACAGTTTAGGACATTGATATAAGAGAGTATGAGGCTGAGCTCTACAGAGACATCTAGTTGATTACTGTTAGTGGGGTTGTAGAAAATGTTTAATGAAAGAGCTGCACTTTCACCACTAGAAACACACATTGCCATGTAACAATGAAGAAGTGCATACACAGAAACGTGTCAGAGGTTACATATATTTTGTTGATTCATAGATATGTTGTGTTTCACTTACTTTCATGGTTACCACATAGTCAGGGGCTGAGAAATGTCTTTAAAATACAAAATGCTCAGAGTACTCAGGCCAAGCTAGAGACACTGTCTTCAAAGATAAAATTTAGGGTAATAGCTTTTATTTTTTAAAACGGTTAACCCCATTGTTAAACTTTGGAGTTGTGGCGTGCCCTGCAGCTGCCCTACCTGAGTTAGTCAGACTGTCAGACTCAGGTGGGTCAGCACCCACCTATCAGGCTCCGCTCCAACGATCCCATTCATCGACTCCACAGCAGCTCCACAAGCCTCCACTTCTTCTTCTAACTCTTAGAGCTCTTCTCACTGCCTGGCTGCCTGAGAGATCACGTGCGCACATATGCGTGTGCGGCGTGTCAACAGACAGGAAGACAGGCGGCAGGTTGAAAACATTGCGTAGCCTTGGTAAAAAAATGGTTATGTGACCGCCACACCGTCAATTTTTTTTTTAAATCATGCCCACATATTCAGTGCCAAATGAGAAATGCCACCCCAAAAATTTGTCACTCTAGGCACCTGCCTTGTTGGCCTATGCATAAATACGCCCCTGGCCTACACAGTTAGACATTCTGAGGATTCACTTGTAAATTAAAATAAAGTGAATGTTATGTGTCTTTTATATTGTATGTATTTATATTGTAACTATTTTGTTACATTAGTAATTTAACTGTTTTACTTGTGTTATGCTTCATATGTTTAGCATGTAATACTTGTAGGGAATTATAAAAGGGATTTTGAATGATCTGTGTTCTATTTGATGCCCACACTGGATTACTATTATTTTGATTGAATCTACAGCCAAAAGAGCTAGAAAATACTATGTATTTGAAACCTATGGCAAGCCATCAGTATGCCAGAACCATTCTGTTACTAATTACTCTAGCCTTGAGCTGCTGTTAAACTGTAATATGAACTGAAAAGCAAGCTCAAAGTGGTGAATTTTTAATAACTGATTGTATTAAATAATATTTATACTTTTATGAAAAAGTGATGTTCCTTAATATTTGGGATGATCTGATCCTCACGTCATCCACTGTTTGCCCACTCCTACCTGTGATCTCTATATCACAGTTAATCACAAATCTGTGGGAGCTAACTATTGAAATTAACTATAATCCACAATCACAATTAACCTTAGATGTCATATATATATATATATATATATATATATATATATATATATATATATATATATATATATATATATACTGTATATAGAAGAACAGCATAGCAGGAAGTCACTCACAGGGTCTTTCTTTAGTTAAATACAAATAGTATTTTATTTAACATTTTGGGTGTTACCCCGTTTTCAAAAATAAGCATAACAATAAACAGTGTACTCACCCCCTTTATACCCCTGTACAACAAACATTAGTGCGGCGCTCACTCCGCCCCCCGGAAGTTACCCGACGTCACGTGAGTGGTCATGGCAACCAGATGCTCAAACATGAGCGCCGTCTGTGTACTTAAAAACATAGAAAAGCATACTGACAGGAGCCATGATTATTGCATAAAATGATGATATCACATAGATGTCCATGGCATACCGTTTGGTTCACTGATGGGAGAAAATGTTGCTTATCACTATACACGACACATGACTATATTATATAGCAGGTATAATCTAGTGACATATACATTTGTACAAACTCAAACGTTTGATTTATATGCAGTCAAGAAGAAAAATACATATTGTGCAATATACATCAGAGCCCTACCATTTTACACTGTTTTTTTTAATGGTGTCTCATTATAATAAGAATGTATAAATGACACTGGGGCGGCTTATTCCTGCAAACTAGGTGATATTAATATTTGTCTATATCTCAAATACATAACCTATTGTGGCAATAGATATATGTTAGGGATCATCAATGTGGAACATTGAGGAACATTTGGCTGGTCACACTAGATGTCACCAGCCTTTACACAGTCATCCCCCACTAAGAGGGAATAGCGGCTACCAAAAGACAACTGATACAATACCCTTACATAGGTACTCCTGTCAAAGCAATCTGTGAAATGTTGAGAATGTGCTTGGAGCTACTTCCGTTTTGAAGGATCATTCTACCTGCAGGTCGCAGGAAAGGCAATGGGGTCTAATATGGCCCCATCATATGCCAACCTATTTATGGCTGAACTAGAGAATGGAGGTACACAAGTGTTTAAAGACCACAGGATACAGCTATTTCAGAGATACATTGATGATCTGTTCCTCCTATGGACAGGAACCGAGGAGGAACTACTCAATTGGTTTGAGGAACTGAACAAAGTACATCCTACTGTCAAGTTTAAAATAACATATGACAAAAACACAGTAGATTTTCTGGATATAAGAATTTTTAAACGAGGGGACACCTTGAACACTACCCTCTACAGCAAACCAACAGATAAGAATTCTATTTTACATGCTTCCAGCTGTCATCCGCCAAGCCTGAAGAAGGCACTTCCAACATCTCAGTTTAAGAGAGTGGCTAGGAAAAATACCATAGAGGAGCTTAGGGACCTACAGATGACAGAAATGGCAATGAAATTTCGCCAGAGGGGATACCACCAGAAAACTTTGAAGACAAGTCAAGAAGCGATTGTGGTAACAACACAAAATGAACTTCTATATGGCTCTAAGAGCAAAGAAGTGGATGAGAAACTTACTTTTACCACAACCTATACTAAGGGTAAAGAAGGGATCACAGAAACCCTGAAGAAGAACTGGAACCTGCTAACCATGGACAAGGGCTTACTTTTTAAAACAATGCTGCTACCCAGGATTGGATACTGAAGAGCGGCCTCACTGAGAGATCAATTGATCAAAACAGACCCACAGGATGTTACAGCAAAGACACCTGGCTTAAAATCAAACCTGGGTGCTTTCGGTGCTTGGGATGCACCACCTGCGGGGGTTTAACTACAGGCAGCCTCTTCTGTCATCCGTACTCTACAAAAAAAATTAAAATAAGACACAGAGTAACTTGCACCACAAAATATATTGTTTACCTCCTGCACTGTGTGTGTGGATTGTTTTATGTGGGCAAGACGGTGGACAATCTGAGGACCAGGATGGCGAACCATAGGTCAGCAATATGTACAGCAATAGACAAAGGAACGTCTGATCAGCCAGTGGTTCGGCACTTTGCTGAAGCCGGACACAGAGTTACTGATCTCAAGTACATTATCATCAACCACATCCCCCTGTTGACTAGGGGGGTGAGAGGGCAAAAATCCTATTAGAAAGGGAGGCATGATGGATTTTCAACCTAGGGACCATGATCCCTAGGGGGCTCAATGTCCATTTGGACAGGCATTGCTGTCTATAAATAGCTACTTACTTTCTGGGGTTCCATCAACCACACACAGTATACTGAAAGTATAGGTGTTTTGTCGATTTAGCAGTATTTCATTTAGTTTTGTATACCGCAATATGTTGTTTTCTAAAGCAGTGTTGCAAACGTTTTGTATATTTTGCAGAATTACCTACATATACTGAGCCCCAACCATATACCCATATAATTTCACTACTCTTAGGTATAGCATGTACTCCCTAATATATATCTATTGCCACGATAGGTTATGTATTTGAGATATAGAAAGATATTAATATCGCCTAGTTTGCAGGAATAAGCCGCCCCAGTGTCATTTATATATTCTTATTATAATGAGACACAATTAAAAACACAGTGTAAAATGGTAGGGCTTTGATGTATATTGCACAATATGTATTTTTCTTCTTCACTGCATATAAATCAAACGTTTGAGTTTGTTCAAATGTATATACATTCCAGTGATAACGATATGTCACTAGATTATACCTGCTATATAATATTGTCATGTGTTGTGTATAGTGATAAGCAACATTTTCTCCCAGCAGTGAACCAAACTGTATACAATGGACATCTATGTGATATCATTACTTTCTGCAATAATCATGGCTCCTGTCAGTATGCTTTTCTATGTTTTTAAGTACACACACGGCGCTCATGTCTGAGCATCTGGTTTCCATGACCACTTGCGTGATGTCACGTGATGTTGGGTAACTTCCAGGGGCGGAGTGAGCGCCACACTAATGTTTGTTGTGCAGGGGTATTAACCCCTTAATGACCACAACACTTTTCCATTTTCTGTCCGTTTGGGACCAAGGCTATTTTTACATTTTTGCAGTGTTTGTGTTTAGCTGTAATTTTCCTCTTACTCATTTACTGTACCCACACATATTATATACCATTTTTCTCGCCATTAAATGGAATTTCTAAAGATACCATTATTTTTATCATATCTTATAATTTACTATAAAAAAAATTATAAAATATGATGAAAAATGAAAAAAAAACACACTTTTTCTAACTTTGACCCCCAAAATCTGTTACATATCTACAACCACCAAAAAACACCCATGCTAAATAGTTTCTAAATTTTGTCCTGAGTTTAGAAATACCCAATGTTTACATGTTCTTTGCTTTTTTTGCAAGTTATAGGGCCATAAATACAAGTAGCACTTTGCTATTTCCAAACCATTTTTTTTCAAAATTAGCGCTAGTTACATTAGAACACTAATATCTTTCAGGAATCCCTGAATATCCCTTGACATGTATATATTTTTTTTTAGTAGACATCTCAAAGTATTGATCTAGGCCAATTTTGGTATATTTCATACCACCATTTCACCGCCAAATGCGATCAAATACAAAAATTTGTTCACTTTTTCACAAATTTTTTCACAAACTTTCGGTTTCTCACTGAAATTATTTACAAACAGCTTGTGCAATTATGGCATAAATAGTTGTAAATTCTTCTCTGGGATCCCCTTTGTTCAGAAATAGCAGACATATATGGCTTTGGCGTTGCTTTTTGGTAATTAGAAGGCCGCTAAATGCCACTGCGCACCACACATGTATTATGCCCAGCAGTTAAGGGGTTAATTAGAGAGCTTTTAGGGTTAATTTTAGCTTTAGTGTAGTGTAGTAGACAACCCCAAGTATTGATCTAGGCCCATTTTAGTATATTTCAAGCCACCATTTCACCGCTAAATGCGATCAAATTAAAAAAAAAGTTCAATTTTTCACAATTTTAGGTTTCTCACTGAAATCATTTACAAACAGCTTGTGCAATTATGGCACAAATGGTTGTAAATGCTTCTCTGGGATCCCCTTTGTTCAGAAATAGCTGACATATATGACTTTGGCGTTGCTTTCTGGTAATTAGAAGGCCGCTAAATGGTGCTGCGCCGCGTACTCTCTTTCTATATGAGCAGTGCAGAGCATTGTCCAAACAATTGGTGAGTTTATCATCTGCTGCAGCACATAATTTGGATATCCTCTCTGTTTAAGTCTCATATCTCTGCTCTGTTTCTTGTAAACTGCATCTTCTATACAGTTTCTCTTAACCCTAATTAATTGCCCTTTGCAACCGCAAATGGCACATGCTTAGGTTGGCAGCTTTTAGCATTAAGCAGTGTTTTCTTCGTGATAGGCTTTCTATAGATATCGCTGCTAATCTGCCCATCCTCTCCTGCTGTAAGGGTAAGATTCAAATAATTAATTGATTTATCTTGCTTCTCAAAAGTAAAACTAAGACCAACTCCATTGCTATTTAGGCCTTGTATAAAGTTCTTAAGTTCACTGTCTGATCCCTGCTAGGTAAAGAGCAGGTCATCTATATGTCGCCTGTAAAAGGCAATAGTCTCTCTGAAGGCGTTTCTATCCCCATAGATGTGGTACAGCTCCCACCAACCCATAAACAGGTTGGCATAGTAGGGGACAAATTTTGCCCCCATAGCTGTCCCACATCTCTGGAGATAGAACTTGCCCTCAAAACCTAAAATAGTTATGGGTAAGCATGAACTCTGTGACTCTCAACATGTTATCTCCAAATACTTTTGAAGAATTGGAGAGAATCTGGAGGAAAAAAGCTATGACTTTCAATCCCTCCTCATGCGGGATTGACGAGTAGAGAGTCACAACGTCCATTGTTAGCCATGAATACTTTCCATTTCTCCATGATAATGTTTCCATCAAATTAATTACATATTTTGTATCTTTGAGATAACTTTGAAGGGAAATTACAAAGGGGTGAAGAATGGCATCAAGCCATTGGGACAGGTGCTCAAAAAGTGAGCCTATCCCACTGACTGTGGGATGACCCTGTACGTTTGATAACTTTTTATGCACCTTTGGAAGGTGGTGGAAGATGGGAATCACTGGATGTTCTATGAACAAATATTCATAAGTGGCCAAATCAAAGAACCCATCCTCCAATCCATCATCCAAAAGTGACCTAAGCTCCTTTTGATAGGTCTTACTTTGATCTGTTTCTAAGCACTTAATTGATCTCATCTTGAAACTGTCTGTGTGATTCTCTAACATAATCTATCCTGTCCATTACTACCACTGAGCCTCCCTTGTCAGTTGAGCAAATGACTATGTCTTTCCTATCTTGGAGCTCTCTATATATAATATACATACATATATATGGACTACAGAGATGTAGGATAAGCACACTGAACACTTACTTGAAATAGCCTCAGTCAATTATAAGGTAAGTGCCTCACAATTAGAACGATAACTCAATTGGAGCAGGTAGGATTTCCACTTCTTTTTGGAGCACAATCTGCTGGTCTTGTAACTGTATTTCATGAAAAGAAAATAGAACACAAACTGAACAATAGTTTGTGTTCTATAATTGTTTTATAATAGTACCAGGAAAGTGCTCAAATAAAATGCCCACTCACTTAAAAATCCTCAATCATAATGAGAATCAATTAACAAGTAGGAGTGATTTCACAGCCTAATAAGTAGCTACTGAAAAGTCTTCGACCATCCATTTGTTAAAAAGATGAGTATTGATAAATCGAAAGTTCATACAGATAAATAAAAGTATCCTTATGCATTTTGAATGCTAAAATAATAATTTTTCATCAGAGGATAATGCTACAACTATACTTCTCTATTTATAAGATTATATATATGAACAAAGGATACACACTCACTGGATTTATGTAAAAAAAAGTGATTAATTTGAAAAGGTAGAGAATTGTAAGGTATGTGTGTGTTCCATAAAAAGGGGAGGTGCTTGTTGCAAAAGAAAGGGAGGTACTTTAACTTTATAGTTAAAGGGAAAGTCTACACCAGAATTTTTATTGTTTAAAAAGATAGATAATCCCTTTATTACCCATTCCCAGTTTTGCACAACCAACACAGTTATTCAAATACACTTTTTACCTCTGTGATTACCTTGATTCTAAGCCTCTGTAAATTGCCCACTTATTTCAGTTCTTTTGACAGACGTCCATTTTAGCCAATCAGAGCTGACTCACCTGAACTCCACGTGCGTGAGCACAGTGTTATCTATATGACACACATGAACTAACACCCTCTAGTGGTGAAAAACTGTCAAAATGCCTTGAGAGAAGAGCTGGCCTTCATGGGCTTAGAAATTATCATATGAACCTCCTAGGTTTAGCTTTCAACTAAGAATAACAGGAGAACAAAGCAAAATTGGTTATAAAAGTAAATTGGAAAATTGTTAACATTCTCTATCTGAATCATGAAAGTTTATTTTGGATTAGACTGTTCCTTTAAATATCATGTTAATTTTTTACAGCCCCTTTTCTGTTCCCATAAATACAGCATTTTCCCTCACGCTACCTCCCTTAGATACAGTATGCTTAATGACAGCATGAGTGTATTACAGCTTCCTTAGGGTTGTTGCTAGTCATTTATGGCAGGGTAGGATTTTTTGAGTTAGTCTTAGTAAGCCCATGGATTTTAATTTTTTGCCTCCCTTTCAGAGGCAGATCTAGAGTTAGTGAGGCCTTAGGAATGAAGCATGAAGCAAAACTTGAAAAATTGCACCCTATCAACATTAAACTAACAACATATTGGCATATTTTGATCTATGCCTACTAGACCTGTGCCTAGGGCAGCAATATTTTTAGGGGCAGAAGACTTTGAGAAGTAGTTCAATGGCAGGAAGCCTTCCCACTTTTACACTCTCCAAAGGCTAGATTACAAGTGAACCAGTAGTTTCGTTAAAACTGCTAGAAGTAATTTTATTTTGCTCAGAGATTTGCAGTTGTATTACGAGTTGAAAGTAAAAAGTTTGCACTATTGCCTTTGCGGTAACAAATAGACAAAGTGCAAATGCAAAATCACATTCCCCTATAGACTTCAATGAAGCCGAAAAAATTGAAAAAAACCTAACACCCACAAGTCGTGCAAACACGATTATGGTTATTTAAAAGCGCAACATAAGAAGATAATAGTGTTCTACACATAGAGTAAGTTCTATTTATTCTTAAAGAAATATTTAAATATATATCTGCCGGCTGCTTAATCAAAAGCACAGCCAGTAGTCATATTATAGTAAGTGCTAGATCAGGAATATTGCCAACCTGGATTCAAATCTGCAGTAAGGACATGCTATTGCTATGTTTGTCTGTAAGCACACTGAGGAAGCATGCTGGAGATTGTAGTCCTGCTGGGAATGGTGCTGGAGTAATGTGATGACAAAGTCACACTTTAAGACCCCTGCTTAAGTGAAGCCTTAGATGACCTCCTACTTCACCTAATATTAGGGCTGTCTTTGCTCCCCTTATTTTGAGCTTGGCTTGTTCTGGCTAGAGGCACTGGGCCAATTATGCACTTGAGTACATCTACTCTTTGATAGCAGGAGGTTGCAGTCTTAGTGCATTGTCAGATGGGTGAAGACTTGGCCAGGTCGATAGGGAGCAGTGAATGCTTCAGGTGGTGGCCTGCAGTGGGATGTTGGTCAAAAGAACTTCTTAACATCCTACTGCTTTGAGGTGCAGAACATTGCTCTGCTGTAGTACCTCGGTTGGGCTGCTGTACTCTGCTGATTTTGATGAGTTAGGGAATCACTTGCTGCCATGTTGTATTTGAGCATTATTAAGTTCAGTCAGTTAAAATGTGTATTTTATGTTAATAAAGTGACTGGCAGTGGTATTTTCCTTTCAAGTTCTGTTTATGTGTGTTTATATAATTATTTAAGTAGTATTATAGGTAAATTTAAGATTAAAATTTAGTATTTATATGGTGTCCCTTTTCCTTAAAATTACCAGACTAGGCATTTAATCCCTTAAGGGTTGTGATATTGTCCCTTGACTCTTATGTAATAAAGAAAATGGCCAATTTAGCCACCTACCTACCACTTAATGAGTTGTAGTGGATTGGTAACAAATTTGGCTTTTGACATTATGTGGTCTAGTAATTCTTTCCCTCTGGAATTCCCTGACTGGTAAAAAATAGTTTTATTTTCTACAATAATATTATCAAACACCTGATGCTTTTCTTAAGTGATGTGTTAGTAGAGTTTTCATATCTGTTCAGTAGTGTGACTTCAGACACTTGTAAATGAAAGGAAACTTAGATAAAATAGAATTGTGATCTTAGAAAGCTTTATTTTACCAGACAAGCTTTTCTTTGTTTTCCTCATTGTTTTATGAACTGTACTGGGTTATTATCTCTTTCGGTCTGTGTGGGAAGCAGACATGATTCCAACATCTGATTTAGCAGTAGGTTATTTCAGACACCATCAGGTCTGCAGAGGGCTAGATAAGGAAAAAGTATACTTCAATCAGTGAAGCTTTAATCAGTCAGACAGTATGGTTTCAAGATCAGCATTTTAACCTAGAAATGTAGCTCAAAAGCTCAGTTCATCTAAAAGGGATAAAACAGACATTCTATTGTTCATTTAATATATTCTGCACAACCTCTTTTTAGGCTCTTTTCCTTCATTTTAGTTATGTTAAATCAAACATTAATTTTATAGTACCATACACCCTTGAATTGAATTATTCTAATATCAATTTGCAAACAATATAAACAATTTTACAACATGGTTTTAGTTTGGGATGAACATTTCACAACAACAAAAATGTAATATGTATTTAATAAAACAAAATAATTTGTTACTCTGATATTTAAAATGTAAGAATGAAAAAAAAATGTTTAAGCATAAACAGGATTTAAATAAATGTGATAGAAAAAGACCATTTTAGTTTTGCACTATAGTATAACTATATGTCAAACAATAGTTAAATTAGCTCTAGTGCAGCAATAAACTACTGAAGTCACTGTGTAGCTAAACATGTCTGGTAAGCCGATGAAAAGAGCCATATGTGTGTAGCTGCCAATCACCAATCATAATCCTATTGGTGCATTGCCGCTTAACAACAGATACATAGGGCCCGATTTATCAATCAATGATGCCCCTTGTTTCTGATGAGCCTAAAGACCGCTGCTCCATAACTTGTCCACCTGCTTTGAGGCCATGGACAGAAATCAACCCGATCAAATACGATTGGCTTAATTGACACCCCCTGCTAGCGGCACAAGAACTGCTGGTGCAATGATAAATGCCGACAGCCGACAGCTACATCGTATCATGTCCGCTCGTACTATGTTAAATATACCCCCAAGAGAACATGGTAAATTTGAAAATGGAAGTAAAATATCTTAAATTGCATGCTCTTTCTAAACCATTAAAGTCTGACTAAGACTATTTAAGAAAGAACCTCAAACAATGTGGTATGTACAAGCTCAATGCAATATCACTTGGCTGTCTAAGAGACTCTCACTTCTATAGTAATTTATCTGACCTGTGATAATGTAAGTCTGAAAGGGAGTTCTCCACTTCTACTTAGCCTTAGCAGTACTCCTGATTCAAAGGACAGTGCTGTCTATTAGAGTCCAGCCACCTGAAAACATATTCGTCGGTCTCTGCCACAAACTCAAACAAGTGTATTAAAAAGCCGGCATAAATAACTTCGGTATATGTGGTGACAAAAAACTTTTACAAAAGTGAGCGTAGCCTAACACATTTCATGGGACTCCTCCCCACTTTGTTAGAGGCATATCTTTATATTTTTTATGCATTCTCTCTGATTGTATGCACATACCCATCAGTACTTTAAACCAAAGGCGCATATTGTAGATTATATATATATATATATATATATATATATATATATATATATATATATATATATATATATATATATATATATATATATATATATATATTGGAATAATTAAATGCTCATGTGAGCTTGCAACCAGATCTGAAGTAACATCAGTTGTATTCATAAACTGTCCATCACCTCAGAGAGGGCTAGGACAGTTGGCAAGATTGCACAAAAGTGGCCTTTTGCAATCATAACTTCCTACTTGGGAACATTGCCTGCAGCTTAATTAATGGGACCATACATCTGTGAATTGACCCTCTTTGGGATTAATATTGACTCCTCCACAAAAAATAAAAAAAGCTATGCACGCAATCAAGATGCAAAAAAATGACCAAATAGGTTTTCATGAGATAAAATATCTAAAACTAGATTAAAAAGTTTTTTCTTAAGAAAAAAAAAATCATATTTATAAATGCAAAGTATCTGACATGATTTCACAGTGCAATTATTTAAGAAATACACTTAAAAAAGTTTGGTTTTCCTTAAGAATGAAATTGCTTTTGATTTGAAAAAGGCTTATCAAGCTGGTAATATGAATTAGAATAGCTCTTCTAACACATTAGAATAGAAAAGTATATTGTATGTTGGATGTTTTGTTCAGATCAAAACAGCATACATTTCCAGATCACATCTGTAGCTACAGAAGGTGTCACAGCTGAATAATTTGTGTCAAAATTCAAGATATGAGTAGGCAGTTAATTAACAGAAATACAAAATCTAAAAATAATTTGAAGTAACTGCAGAAACCAAATGAAAATAGATGTAACAGACAGGATAAACAAGAATATTTCATGGTAATTGCAATGTTACGTAAAGTTGATCTTAACTTATTTGCGAATTTGTTAAGATTGAAAGCATGAGAATGTGGGACAAAATGTGTTTTGAAATAATTGGAACATCTAAAACCCCATAAAGTAGAGCAATTTGCACAACTTTTGGGTCATAAATGTTAAGATGTTATGCTTTTTACATTTGTACACCCATTTAAAAATATTTGACAATTAATTGTTTTCCTAATGACGTAACATGTTGTTATTTTATTTCTCAATAGTTGTTGAAATTAAAAAATATATACTTTGATACAACTTGTCTACATGGATTTACTTCAGAGTTGGAAGGAGTCTTGAGTAAGAAAGCTAATGGAGTTTTGGAATAAAAAAAATCTATTCAGTAGTTCTTTGATACAAAGCTTAAACATTATTGTAGTATATACAAAGTAACTGTTTTGAATTAAAAAACAGTAACTTAATATGTATTAATGCATACAAAAAGAGAAGTGATCTACTAAGAATGAACAACAACTCAGTAGATTGTTCCATTGCGAGTCACCATTTAGGAGTCAGCCCCAAAATACCAGGCAATCCTCCTCTGAACAAGTAATATGGCAACACCAGACAATCGTTTTGGCCTTTCTTGGGACTCGTCAGTGAGGTGCAGCCATGTTCCTGTAAGCACATTGAGCAAGGAATCCTGTCTGGTTTCCCCCATCACCCATAGGAAGACTTCCCAAGGGTCATAATACAAATGCATACAGAGTGCTCTGACATGAACAATATGTTTTAATATTTGTAAATATAATGACATTGGGGATATTGTAAATGTATTTGCTTTATGTTAGGTGTAATAATTTTAAACGTAACACAAAACAAATATATGATTTTATATTTATATATACACACAAAACACACAGAAATTTAATTTAGCAAACATGCAGGGTAACTAGAAACCATGGAAGAAGAGTAGTTACATACAGAACAAATAGGGCCAGACTACGAGTGGAACGCAAACGTTTTCAATGAGAACGATAAGAGGTTTATCGCAGGTGTTTGCTCTAATCAGGCTTACCGCTTGTATTACAATTTGGAAGTAAATGCGATTGCTTGAGCACATCAAAAATACATTACAAAGTACAGTTACACTCATAATAACACAAACTAATAAAAAATATTAAAAAAATATTGCACAAAAGTTATAAAGGCTCAAAGATATGAGGTCTCAGGTGTCAAACAAAAGGCAGTCGAAGGGCTTTAACATTGAGATATATAAATATATTTCTCTAAAGATGTAAATGTATGTATGTATGTATGTATGTATGTGTATATACATATAGATATCAAAATAACAAGAGTATTGCATTGAGCAATGCTACTTTTTAGTAGACTAACTATACATTTATAAGTTGACAAGCTTTCAGAAGAATGTACTCCTTTTTCAAGTCTGAAGTATTGCTTCAGACTTGAAAAAGGAGGACATTCTTCTGAAAGCTTGTCAGCTTAAAATGTATATTTAGTCCAATAAAAGAGTATCATTGCTCAATGCAATACTCTTGTTATTTTGATATCTAAATCTCTGGACTAACATGGCTTCTCCAATCAATGTGTGTGTATATATATATATATATATATATATATATATATATATATATAAATAGTCTAGAGCAAAGACAGCATTCACTGGATTTAAGTAAAAAATAACTTTTATGTGTTATGGGACTATGCTTTTAACTTTTTTTCAATAAAAGTTATTTTTTACTTAAATCCAGTGAGTGCTGTCTTTGCTCTGGACTGTTTATATATGACACATGCACCCTGGTATATGTTTACCTCAACCTGGGGTTAAAGAGTGCTTTTCCTTTACTTGAATTATATATATATATATATATATATATATATATATATATATATATATATACACATGTATTTATGTATTTATATGTGTTATGTTTTTACAGACATATCTACACATTTAAACACACAAATACATAGGTGAACACTTATATATAGAGAAGTGCATTGGAGCCCTTTGCAGTTAAATAGATGAAAACATGTTAAAGCATATTTATGCAATATTCATTTTTAATAAAGTGTTATAGTGTATATTTGCTGTAAATATATATATATACACACAGTATACACAGAAATATTTACTTATAAATAAATAGAATATATTCTATTATTTGAAGAACATTGGAATGTGAAATATGCATATTTTCATGTAAAGCTAGCGCACATTACAATATGAGATCAGGTTTGCAAGTAGGGTGTTAGGGTTTTTTTCAACTTTTTGTTGCTCCATTGCCTTCTATGGAGGAATATATGAATGTGATATTCTAAGTTTGGCTTTTTGCACTTATTGGGGTAGTGCGAGAGTGAAAACATTTTACTTAAAACTCATAAAACAAGCACAACCTGACGAGCACAAAAAGCTTACTTCTAGCACAGTTAACGCTCGAGCAATAGCATCAATTAGCGCTCCACTCGTAATCTGGCCCATAGGAAATTAGAGGTCTTGTGCTAATGATTTTCCAGTAGAATAAATACAGCACACCTGAGAGAAGTATCTAGGTAAAAGCACTATTTTAATGTATTAATCATTTAAAGCTACTATTAGACACATGGCAAAATCAATTTAGCCCCCCTCAAGTAAGGTAGAAATATTGGTGAATAGATGTGGAAATAGGAAGATAGTATCATGCCCTCAAGAAAGTCAAACCACCAGACACGTTTAAAGACAATACTTTTCACTTTTCTTGATTTCCTGAAATTATTAAACAGTTGTGGCTAAATGGAATCCTTATGTGCAGTAATCTTGCCATGATTTAATATTACCCCAGCTTGAGCATAGGTGAATCAGTTTATTGTATTCAATGTGATTGTTCTTTAATCACAAAATCCTCCTTTTTTGCAACGGTACAAGACTGGAGCTAGATATTTCTTGTAAATTGAATTAGTTGTTTACTGTCTTAATAGAAAGGCACATTTATAATTTAAACACTTACATAATTCCATTTCCACAAATAACAACATGAATAATGTTGAATAATAATCAATGTGTAATGAATAATGAACTTGTCACCTTCAAATTCTGATCCTGGAATCTTTACAACTCAAAGTATGTTGCTGCATATTATGTGTTTAGAATATAAAAAGTTTATTCCATGGGTATGATTTGTTCCATGAGTTATTTGTGTGTGTGTGTGTATGTGTGTCTGTTATAAACTAAATTTTAATCTATCAAAAAAGCAATATGTCTTTAATAAAATAGCTAGTGGGAATCAAAGAAACATTTAAATTGATAATACGCTATTTGTTTTGCCATACATTGTTCTCTATGTAGAAAAAGAACTTAAATCACCCATTGATTTTGCGCAAAAGTTGCAAATCATAGGTTTAATTATTCTTTTTTCAAAAAGCTGTTTTTGATTATTGAAACCTCAATTCATTATTCTAGAGAACATATCCATTGACTCAAGCACCCAAACTAGTTTAGGGTTAAATACCTGATTCAATAGGTCAAATGCAGTTGCCTGTGAGTGATGAGCGCTCAGGAATTTGAGTATTCTCAGTAGTGTGGGATATGTACAGTCCAATGTTTTGTATGTGTCTAGAAAAAAATATAAAAGTGTCACCCTATATATATCTCAGTTTCTTTGGTTAAAGGCAAACGTGTGGCTGCAGGTTAGAAACTCAGGGAGGAAGAGACCTTGACACTCCCCTTGGCCAAATACTATAACTAACTCTTCCAGTTTGCTAGTAATCTAGCTCTGTGCATGCAAGTGAGTGACAGACATATTTTTATGTAATTTTTCCTATGGACTTTGCACCCAAGCATATGTGTGTGTGTGTGTGTGTGTATATGTACTGTATATATGATCAATGATCACATAAAGAGATAAATGTATGCTCTGAAGTCAGTGCTCTAAAACTATACATATCTGTGTAGAGGCAATATTAATCAAATACAGAAAATGTTGATTATCTTAATCAACCACAAAATATTGTTCTCACTCAGAGTGTGAATCAGTACAGCTCTTTGCCTTTTTTTGTATAATGATAATATTGCAGAGATATTGGAAATAAATAGTATTTCCTGGAAAAAAGGAGTGTGGTTTAAATTGTTTTTGTTGTAAGCAATATTCTCTTATTTCATATTAATAGATTTAATAGGATGTATTTTCCTTTTTCAGAAATTGCATAGTTAGCAGTTGGTCCTTAATAACTAATCACTATGTATAAAATAAATTTGAATACATAGGGCTATATTATGACTTATAGTTTACCTTATGTAAAAAAGAGAGACCACGGGGTAGATTTACCAAGCTGCGGATGCTGCTATCTACTCCTGTACTTTCCGGCTCATAAGACCGCTGCTCCTTAACTCATCCGCCACCTCTGAGGATGATTGACACCCCCTGCTAGCTTCCGATTGGCCGTGAATCTGCAGGGGGTGGCATTGCGCAAGCATTTTGCAAGAAATGCTTGTGCAATATTAAACGCCAACATCGCATGCTGTCGGCATTTAGCGATGTCCAGCGGACATGATCCGCTACAGCGGATTATGTCTGTCCGACATTTAATAAATTGGCCCCCACATATTCTTTCTGTGCTTGTTAGAATCATGAATGCCCTATAACATGTAGGTTGATTACCTAAGCATAAGTCTATCCTTAGAATGGTTTAGACTTTCCCCTCAGAGAGAAATAGTGGAATACTTCATGGTCCATTTTTGTTTTTACTTTGAAAATCTAAGTTTCACCCGACACTTTTAACCCCTTAAAACTGCCTCCTACAGTTATTTTTTTTTCTTTTTTTTTAAAAAAAGATTTTTTTTTTTTTATTTATTTTAAAAGGCATCCTACACGAAATTTTGGGGGTAATTAGAAACATTTTTAAATTTAACCAGAGGTCTGACCTCTGGCTAATTTTTAGAGCACCAATGGCTTGCTGGTTATTCATAGTGTGTCCGCAAACAGGCGAATTTGCCCGTTTACGACGTGATACATTAGCACTCCACTTGTAATCTAGCCCTTTATTGTGCAGACAAGTAACTTTTGGGCAATAGTTCTCCCATCTTGTAAATCACAGGTGTGGATCATAATTGCTGCTCTAAAAGAGTTTAAAAGGAAGTCTGACCTAGGCCTATCAGACTGTTACCCAGCCAGGAGGGCTGGTGTGTTCATAGACTTTATGATGTCCTGTAAAAAGGACATTATTCTGCAATGTGCTGTGCTAAGCTGTGAAATACTGTGATGTGCTGCAGAGGATGAACTTTCCCTCCTGAATGTTAAACTGCCTGTTTTGCTGTTTCAATAAAATCTTGAAGCTAATGTGGACTGTTCTGTGCTGCATTTGTGCCCTAGAAGACTGTGTTAAAGTGTTCATGGTTTATATATATTCATTAGGTTAATTGATAAAAAAACATTATTTTGGAGTTTCTTCATTAGGTTTGGAATGCTCTTTCTTAGGGAACATTAATTCATTATACTAATTAACAGTATTCAAAATAATATAATAAAATAATGTATATTTTTAATTCCATAAAATTTTATAAAATTATTTTAACAAAGTTATTTTAAATGTATCCGTATTATATAAATACTTTTTAGTATAATTCATTAAAGGGATTTAAAGTTTAAGGAATTAAAGCCCAGTATCTAAAACTACAAATTTGGCTTCCTCCAATAGTTGTTTGCCCCCATTGCCATCCAGCTCATGTGGCACGCAATGATTGGAGGAAGCCGGATTCATCCTCAATATGCAAAATTCAGAAGGAGATGCGAGCAGAGGATATGCAGTCTGTTTACCATAACGTAAAGGCAATATTTTTTTTATAAAAAATACATGTTTGTAAAGTTTCATGAATTAAAGTGCCCCAATTTTTAAGTTTTTTTAGATACTGAGCTTGAATTCCTTAAACTCTACAATCACATTAACATTGCTTAAGAAAGAGAATTCCAAACCTAATAAAGAAACTTCAAAATAATGTTTTTAAGAAATTGCGCTAATAAATCTAAGTAAATGTTACCCATTTCTGTTTTTTTAGGAAAAAGGATGGACCTGGATTGAAGTGGATTCACCTCTGATTAAGTGGATTAGTAGTCCACGAAACGTGTAAAGTATCGTGAGAAAGTGACGTCACTTCCGGTTTACAATGATCCATTTCCGGTTTTATGAGCGAAAGTCAGCAATGAGAATGCCATACTCCTGGCACATTAGACCACCAGGGATCATTCAGGACTTTTTATCTTACTACTTTTACATTTACTATTTTTACTGGTCCTTCTCAAATATAAGTACATTATTTGAATTTATAATATATATCAACAGGTCATATGTTTTCGCCTCATACTTTTTCTGGGTTAAAGTTGTTGAAATGCATTTGACCTATAGCAAATGCTAACATTCTTTACTTTGTTTTAACTAAAGGGACAGTCAAGTCCAAAAAAATATTTCATGATTTGAATAGGGCATGTAATTTAAACAATTTTCCAATTTGCTTTGTTCACTTTGTTTTCTTAGTTGAAAGCTAAACCTAGGAGGTTCATATGCTAATTTCTTAGACCTTGAAGGCTGCCCACCTCTAATCTAAATGCATTTTGACAGTTTTTCACCACTAGAGGACATTAGTTCATGAATTTCATATAGATAACATTGAGCTTATGCATATGAATTTACCATGGAGTGTGCACTGATTGGCTAAAATGGACTGTCAAAAGAACTGAAATAAGGGGGCAGTCTGCAGAGGCTTAGATACAAGGTAATTACAGAGGTAAAAAGAGTATTAATATAACTGTGTTGGTTATGCAAAACTGGGGAATGGGTAATTAAGGGATTATCTATCTATTAAAACAACAAAAATTCTGGTGTTGACTGTCCCTTTAAGTCACACTAAAGATGTTTGGCTTTTAAACAATATTGACTCTTTTTACCTTGTTATAAGATCCTTTATTTAATATATAGCAATTTGGGGTCCTACATATTTACATATGTACACAATTACATTGTCGTTCTAGCGTCAATCACGATTGAGCTTAAGCGTTTACTTTCAATTTGTAATACAAGGGAAAACTAACGTGTGCAAACACTAGCGATAAACCCTTTATCGTTCGTGCGCAACTTTTAATGCGCCACTATTAATCTGTCCCATTGTTGGTCACATACTTCATAACATTGAGGTGTAATAAGGTGAACATTTATTGATTATTTTTTCTGCTATAATGGATTTTTAGCAAAACTACCATATAATGTTGGTTTTGATTGTGTCTCCTTCACTGCAATTTGGAGCGCTATTCCTACCAGTTCATTCCTCTTCTATGATTTATACTTTCCAGTGTTAGCAAGAACCTACTGTAATTGGCAGCTGAAGTTTTTTATTTGTCTAAACTGTACAAATCTGAATACAGAAAGGAAAACAACAGCTAAAAAAGAAGATATACTTAAAGAGACAGGGCTTGGGAAAAAAAACTCTTCTCACCAACCCTTATATATACATATATAAAACTAGTTTGTTGACAATTCTGAAGCAGTATGGATTTTAGCTAAAATAAAGTAATACATATTTTCAAACATGTACTGCGATAATACAGTACGATAATTCACAGAAGGCAAAGAATGTACTTAACATAAAGATCTAATATAGTGATTTTGTATAAAAAAAGTCATTCATGAAGGCTAAGGAAATTGTGGAAAAATAAATTACCTTAGAGTCATCATTATGATAGTTAATGGCTTTAGGGATGACATTAAATCAGACAATATGGCCAAATGAAGCCTCCATCTGTGCTCTGGCTGTCAAGGGAAATGGTTTGACATAATTTCTTATTGCTTCTTATCGTTTTTTTAGGTCCCTTCGACAAAAAGCCTGTTAGAAACTTCAGTCTCAAAATTGAAGTGACTAATGAAAGGTAATAGGCTGGGAATTGGTCACTGACTTCTGTATGACTAAAAAAAAAATCTGTTTATAATACTTTTTTTTTTTTTCTCCAAATGTGTTGGTAGCACTTTTTATTTTTATATATTTCAAAGTTTATAATGAAAAAATCATAAAATATATTGATTAACCAATATGCCATGTACATTATTAACATTGTGGTCCATAATGATCCATGATTTTATATTTGATGTCTTTTATTTTGAATCTTCATGTTTCATTCAATATTATTTATATGAATTTAATATTAGCACACACCTATTTTTAACTTTTTAAATTATTTCATGAATATGCAGAATAATTCTACTGATGCTGATGTTTTGCTACCTTTGTAAATATTCCTGTTATTTATTTTACTATATATTATAAGTTCAGATTACAGTAAAGCAATCATTGAAAAGTTTACAGATAGAACCCTAAATAATTAAAAGAAAAATAAATATTTGAAGGAAGACATGTTCAATCACACAGTAGTCAACTCCACACAACAAATATGCAACAAGAATTTGTTATATTATTGTAATCCCCAACACCACCGTTATCAGAATGCATATATTATTGACAATATTTATCTTGGGGAATAACCTACATTTTCTAAATTAAAAAAAATAATAAATGGGCAACACACTAAGGGAAAATGAAATCATCTCTATATCAGGCCAGAGGTAAACGTCAGTCCAGGAAAGGAACCAGAGGCTGAGAAGTGGCTAGAAATAACACTGTCCTAGCTCCCTGAATAAAATCAGAGACTTGACTTTCTTAGGTTTCACTGAATGAAAAGAATACTGTAGAAATCCAAGGATACTTGCAGGTACACAGAATGAGTTGTCAGGCAGGCAGTTTGTCAGAAACCAGCCGGGTAGTAAGGCATCAAATAAGGAGGCAGGAGAGGAGTCTGAGACAGGCCAAGTTCAGGATCCAGGGAGACAAAATCAGTTCCAAATCTGCAGGCACGAGAATAGTCAGAAGGCAGTCCAAAGGGTCAAAGGGCAGGCAGAAAACAGCAGTGGTCCAAAGTCAGGAAAAGGTCAGCAACATTATAAGATAAAAGTAATAGCACACCCAGGAACAGATCTAGTCCTATACACCGGCACTGATAGTAAGAAGACTTTTATAGGCTGCTAATTAGGTAACTTCATGCAGCTGACAGGGAGGTTGAGCTAGAGTGCCAGCCGGTGAAGGCAGTAGGATTCAATCATCCTTACAAAAAACTAGAGCTCTCCAGTAGCTCAAAGAGACTGGACGTTCCAGGATCGATTCCAGGCATGCTTTGACAGAGCCCCCCCCTCAAGCGCAACTCCAGGGACAACATGATTTAACAGGATGGTTATGATAGAAGTCTTTTACCAGAGAGAGTGCATGTAAATCTTTGGCTGCTACCCAAGAGCATTCAGTGGAAGAGAAAAAAGAGTCCATGACCCCGACACTTACTGTTTCTCAATATGCTCTACTTCATATTCTGGGGTACCATCTACTATAACTGGTGTTGGTCGATGCACTCTGAGGGTAAAACAGTTAGAAATGTATGATTGTAGCAGAGACACATGGAAAACAGAGTGTACCCTAAGTGAGGAGGATAGAAGCAACTGATAAGAAACAGAGGCCTAGATTTGGAGTTTGGCGTTAGCCGTGAAAACCAGCCTTAGAGGCTCCTAACGCTGGTTTTAGGCTAACTCTGGTATTTGGAGTCACTCAAAAAAGGGTCTAACGCTCACTTTTCAGCTGCGACTTTTCCATACCGCAGATCCCCTTACATAAATTGCGTATCCTATCTTTTCAATGGGATTTTTCTAACTCCGGTATTTAGAGTCGTGTCTGAAGTGAGCGTTAGAAATCTAAAGACAAAACTCCAGCCGCAGGAAAAAAGTCAATAGTTAAGAGCTTTCTGGGCTAACGCCGGTTTATAAAGCTCTTAACTACTGTACTCTAAAGCAGTGGTTCTCAACCAAAGTGACCTCAAGGCCCGGTAAATTTTAACTGGACATGTCCAGGGCCCAATAATTATATATATATATATATATATATATATATATATATATATATATATATAGTATGCAACAGGGGCGGGCTGATCAGCCAGGCAAAATGCCCCACAAATGGCATCTCCACGGCTCCTGGTGCATTTCTTAAGCTGGAGTTTTCAGTTGCCATATCAGTAACTTAGCAGTTAAGTGGGTTTAGTGGGGGCCCTGGAGTGTGTGGGGTCCTGCTGGGGGTCTGTCACTGTGAGGGCCATGGAGTGTGAGGTCTGGCCCTGGAGGTTGGGGGATTTTTCTCTTGCCCTTATTGTTGGGGGTCCTGGCTCTGGAGGTTGATGTGCCTGTTGGAGTTGGGGCAGGGAGGCTACCATGTTCATTTGCATACATTTGAATACATTTGGGTCAGTGTGAGACAGTTTTCCTGGGGCCTTGATTGGTCTCAGTCTGCCCCTGGTGTGCAGTTGGGTAAGAGTGTGCAGTGGGGGCATGACAGGTCAGGGCCCACCAGCAGAGCTGTCACGGCCCGGTACTGGGCCATGGCCCGGCTGTTGAGAAACCAGGCTCTAAAGTACACTAAAACCCATAAACTACCTATGTACCCCTGAACCGAGGTCTCCCCACATCGCCGCCACTCGATTAAATTTTTTTAACCCCTAATCTGCCGACCGCCAACTACGTTATACTTATGTACCCCTAATCTGCTGCCCCTAACACCGCCGACCCCTATATTATATTTATTAACCCCTAACCTGCCCCCCACAACGTCACCGCCAGCTACCTACACTTATTAACCCCTAATCTGCCAACCGCACAGCGCCGCCACCTACGTTATCCTTATGTACCCCTAATCTGCTGCCCATAACACCGCCGACCCCTATATTATATTTATTAACCCCTAATCTGCCCCCCTCAACGTCACCTCCACCTGCCTACACTTATTAAACCCTAATCTGCCGAGCGGACCGCACCGCTACTATAATAAAGTTATTAACCCGTAATCCGCCTCACTAACCCTATAATAAATAGTATTAACCCCTAATCTGCCCTCCCTAACATCGCCGACACCTAACTTCAATTATTAACCCCTAATCTGCCGACTGGAGCTCACCGCTATTCTAATAAATGTTTTAACCCCTAAAGCTAAGTCTAACCCTAACACTAACACCCCCCTAAATTAAATATAATTTTAATCTAACGAAATTAATTAACTCTTATTAAATAAATGAATCCTATTTAAAGCTAAATACTTACCTGTAAAATAAATCCTAATATAGCTACAATATAAATTATAATTACATTTTAGCTATTTTAGGATTAATATTTATTTTACAGGCAACTTTGTAATTATTTTAACCAGGTACAATAGCTATTAAATAGTTAAGAACTATTTAATAGTTACCTAGTTAAAATAATTACAACATTACCTGTAAAATAAATCCTAACCTAAGTTACAATTAAACCTAACACTATACTATCATTAAATTAATTAAATAAAATAACTACAATTACCTACAATTAAACCTAACACTACACTATCAATAAATTAATTAAATACAATATCTACAAATAACTACAATGAAATAAACTAACTAAAGTACAAAAAATAAAAAAGAACTAAGTTACAAAAAATAAAATTATCTACAAACATAAGAAAAATATTACAACAATTTTAAACTAATTACACCTACTCTAAGCCCCCTAATAAAACAACAAAGCCCCCCAAAATAAAAAATGCCCTACCCTATTCTAAATTACTAAAGTTAAAAGCTCTTTTACCTTACCAGCCCTGAACAGGGCTCTTTGCGGGGCATGCCCCAAGAAGTTCAGCTCTTTTGCCTGTAAAAAAAACATACAATACCCCCCAACATTACAACCCACCACCCACATACCCCTAATCTAACCCAAACCCCCCTTAAATAAACCTAACACTAAGCCCCTGAAGATCTTCCTACCTTATCTTCACCATACCAGGTTCACCGATCCGTCCTGAAGAGCTCCTCCGATGTCCTGATCCAAGCCCAAGCGGGGGGCTGAAGATGTCCATGATCCGGTAGAAGTCTTCATCCAATCGGGGCAGAAGAGGTCTTCCATCCGATTGAAGTCTTCATCCAAGCGGGGCAGAAGAGGTCTTCCATCCGATTGAAGTCTTCATCCAGGCGGCATCTTCTATCGACATCCATCTGGAGCGGAGCGGCAGCATCCTGAAGACCTCCGACGCGGAACATCCATCCTGGCCGACGGAATTAAGGTAGGAATATTCTGATTGGCTGATGGAATCAGCCAATCAGATTTAGCTCGCATTCTATTGGCTGATCGGAACAGCCAATAGAATGCGAGCTCAATCTGATTGGCTGATTGGATCAGCCAATCGGATTGAACTTGATTCTGATTGGCTGATTCCATCAGCCAATCAGAATATTCCTACCTTAATTCCGATTGGCTGATAGAATCCTATCAGCCAATCGGAATTTGAGGGACTCCATCTTGGATGACGTCATTTAAAGGAACCGTCATTCGTCGTTCAGTCGTCGGCCAGGATGGATGTTCCGCATCGGAGGTCTTCAGGATGCTGCCGCTCCGCTCCAGATGGATGTCGATAGAAGATGCCGCCTGGATGAAGACTTCAATCGGATGGAAGACCTCTTCTGCCCCGCTTGGATGAAGACTTCTACCGGATCATGGACATCTTCAGCCCCCCGCTTGGGCTTGGATCAGGACATCGGAGGAGCTCTTCAGGACGGATCGGTGAACCTGGTATGGTTAAGATAAGGTAGGAAGATCTTCAGGGGCTTAGTGTTAGGTTTATTTAAGGGGGGTTTGGGTTAGATTAGGGGTATGTGGGTGGTGGGTTGTAATGTTGGGGGGGGGTATTGTATGTTTTTTTTACAGGCAAAAGAGCTGAACTTCTTGAAGCATGCCCCGCAAAGGGCCCTGTTCAGGGCTGGTAAGGTAAAAGAGCTTTTAACTTTAGTAATTTAGAATAGGGTAGGGCATTTTTTATTTTGGGGGGCTTTGTTGTTTTATTAGGGGGCTTAGAGTAGGTGTATTAGTTTAAAATTGTTGTAATATTTTTCTTATGTTTGTAGATATTTTTTTATTTTTTGTAACTTAGTTCTTTTTTATTTTTTGTACTTTAGTTAGTTTATTTCATTGTAGTTATTTGTAGATATTGTATTTAATTAATGTATTGATAGTGTAGTGTTAGGTTTAATTGTAGGTAATTGTAGGTATTTTATTTAATTAATTTAATGATAGTATAGTGTTAGGTTTAATTGTAACTTAGGTTAGGATTTATTTTACAGGTAATTTTGTAATTATTTTAATTAGGTAACTATTAAATAGTTCTTAACTATTTAATAGCTATTGTACCTGGTTAAAATAATTACAAAGTTGCCTGTAAAATAAATATTAATCCTAAAATAGCTACAATGTAATTATAATTTATATTGTAGCTATTATTAGGGTTTATTTTACAGGTATTTAGCTTTAAATAGGAATAATTTATTTAATAAGAGTTAATTAATTTTGTTAGATTAAAATTATATTTAATTTAGGGGGTGTTAGTGTTAGGGTTAGACTTAGCTTTAGGGGTTAATACATTTATTAGAATAGCGGTGAGCTCCGGTCGGCAGATTAGGGGTTAATAATTGAAGTTAGGTGTCGGCAATGTTAGGGAGGGCAGATTAGGGGTTAATACTATTTATTATAGGGTTAGTGAGGCGGATTAGGGGTTAATAACTTTATTATAGTAGCGCTCAGGTCCGCTCGGCAGATTAGGGGTTAATAAGTGTAGGCAGGTGGACGCGACGTTGTGGGGGGCAGATTAGTGGTTAATAAATATAATATAGGGGTCGGCGATGTTAGGGCAGCAGATTAGGGGTACATAAGGATAATGTAAGTAGCGGCGGTTTACGGAGCGGCAGATTAGGGGTTAATAATAATATGCAGGGGTCAGCGATAGCGGGGGCGGCAGAATAGGGGTTAATAAGTGTAAGGTTAGGGGTGTTTAGACTCGGGGTACAAGTTAGAGTGTTAGGTGCAGATGTAGGAAGTGTTTCCGCATAGCAAACAATGGGGCTGCGTTAGGAGCTGAACGCGGCTTTTTTGCAGGTGTTAGTTTTTTTTTTCAGCTCAAACAGCCCCATTGTTTTCTATGGGGGAATCGTGCACGAGCACGTTTTTGAGGCTGGCCGCTTGCGTAAGCAACTCTGGTATCGAGAGTTGAAGCTGCGTTAAAAATGCTCTACGCTCCTTTTTTGGAGCCTAACGCAGCCTTTATGTGGACTCTCAATACCAGAGTTATTTTTATGGTGCGGCCAGAGAAAAGCCGGCGTTAGCTACGCGGGTCCTTACCGACAAAACTCTAAATCTAGGCCAGAGTTTATTCATTATACCACTCAAAATATATTGATAAAAATGGGGCCAACTTAGAGAGAAAACTTGACATAACCGTAAGTTTTTACTTGATAACCATACTTTGTCCCCAATACGGAAGCTTGGGGCCAGACGTCTGTGTTGCTCAGTCTTTTTATAAGAGTTAAACAAAGCTGTGGAGTCTGACGTATATGACTCCAATGTTGAGTGACTACTGTAACACGACGATTGGCAGCAGGAGTATCAGTAGTGAGATAATTTAAGGGAAAAACGTGTGGTAACCAAGAGCAGCATAGAATGGGGTGGTTTTGATGGAGGCATGATATTGTGAATTATAAGCAAATTCAGTAATGAGGCCCAGTTGTCCTGAGAAGGGGTTGAATATAGTCAAAAGTAAGTCTCCAGAGATTGATTAGTCCTCTCAGTTTACCTATTTGACTGGGGGTGGTAAGAGGAAGACATGGAAACTGTTATACCCAATTTATGGCATACAGCCTTCCAGAAATGCAAGGCAAACTGTGCACCCCTGTCGTATACTATATCAACAGGTAGACCATGTAACCTCACCAGGTGACTGATGAAAAGGTCTGATAATTGTCGTGCTGTAGGTAGTTTAGGCAATACAATGAAGTGTGCCATCTTAGAAAAGCTGACTACCACTACCTAGATTACTATTTCCCTTAGATTTGGGCAGATCAACAATAAAGTCCATTGTAAGATGAGTCCAGGGGTTGATGTGGAGGAGAAAGAGGTTTCAATAATCCAGCTGGTAGTTGACAAACAGATTTATGAATAGTACAACCCTGACAGGCAGATACATAGTCAATTACATCTTTGGACATATGTGGCCAACAGACTTGAGCTTAGTTTTTGTAAGGTGTTCCTTATCCCTGGATGACCTGATATAGGAGTATTATGCACCCAATTGAGAACAGTTTTTTGAAGTGAAGGTGGTATGAAAAACCTGTAAGGGGGAATAGTGACATTTCAAGGAATTTTATTTTGTGCTACTTTAAGTTTTATAACCCTCAGTGGCTCAGTGTATGGAGGTGATCAGACTCATGGTGTCCTGTATAGACATCATTCCTTTTGCCAGATTCCATCTCAGACCCTTACAACTATGCATGCTGAGACAATGGAATGGCGACCATTCTGATCTGTCTAATCAGATTGTTTAAACAGCTAGGGGTTATTTATAACTGCTTTAATGTAAGAGGCTCATAGACTGTGTGCTTTTGTGTTTGGAACAAACAGGTTTAACTTTCATTTTTGAGGGTTGCACAGCTCATATTAGCTTAGCACTTTTTTCATAGCAGAAAAGTCCTGTCCTATGCTCCACGCGACAGGGTGCATTTTTTTACATTTCCTAAGATCCTGCTGTGGACATCACTCCTAAGGAGAGCGTTTTCACTGTTAGCTGTCTGTGTCTAGGAGGTGGTAAGTGCCTCAGCCATTAGGATTATAAAGATGCTGTTTTTTTCTAATAAAAGCGTTTCTTTTTGTCTGTCCTTCTGTGAATATATCTTAGCTATGGAGGACTCTGATACAACATTAGAAGGTTATGCTCCTTCTGTAAAGATTAATAATTCCTGTTAATATTGTGAGAAGGCATTGTGGTTTGCCCCGCCTGCTCAATTTTGTTCCATTTGCCTAAGCACTGTTCTAAAGTCTAAGTCTAAGCTTCAGAGGGTACACTTTCTGAGTCAGAGACTTCAGTTTCTATACCTCCTTCAGCAGAGGAATCCTCCTTTAGATTTAAAATTGAGCATCTGCATTTAAAAAAAAAAGGAGTTTCTGTCTACACTAGAGGTTCCAGAGGCTACATTCCTTGAGGAATGTAAGATTCTTAGACAGGGTTTAGGAAGACAGGAAGATCCCTCTGACTTTTACTGTGCATTTAAGATGGTGAACAATATTAATAATGAATGGGAAAGAATAGAAACTTCTCTTTCCCCCTCATCTACTTTTAAAAAATGATTCCCGGTCCCTGACTCTCAATTAGATTTTTGGGGCTCCATCCCTAAGCTGGATGGCGCTATTTCTATGCTGGCTAAGCATACTACTATCCCTCTGGAGGATAGTTTTTCTTTTAGAGAGCCTATGGATAAGAAAATGGAAACCTTTCTGAGGAAGATGTTTCAACATACAGGGTTTTTATTTCAACCAGCGGCAGCTGGAGCAGCTACCTACTGGTGTGACACTCTGTTGGAGCTCATTGAGGTGGAGACTCCCCTCAAGGATATTCAGGAGAGAATTAAGACTCTGAGTATTGCTAACTCCTTCATCTATGATGCAAATATGCAGATTATTCGCCTAAATGCAAAGGCTTCTGGCTTTGCGGTTCTAGCCCGCCGGGCTCTCTGATTGAAGTCTTGGTCTGCAGATATGACTTCTAAATCCAGACTCTTTTCTCTTCTTTTCTAGGGGAAGATTTTATTTGGTCCAGGGCTGGACTTTTCTACGATTACTGGAGGGAAATGTGCCTTCCTACTGCAGGATAAGAAAAATAGGCTTTTAGACAGCAATTGTCTAATTTTCATTCCTTTCGTTCTGACAAATCACAATGACAGCAATCCTCATCCAAGTCCGAGTAGCCCAAGAGTTCTTGGAATCCAGCTCAGCTCTGGAATAAGTCCAAACAGACTAAGAAGCCAGCCAAGAACAAATCAGCATGAAGGGGTGGCCCCTGATCTGGGATCAGATCTAGTAGGGGGCAGACTGTCTGTTTTTTCAGAAGCTTGGTTCCAGGATGTACAGGATCCTTAGGTCCTGGAGGTTGTTTCTCGAGGATACAGGATAGGATTTAAGTCTCATCTGCCTAGGGGCAGATTTTTACTCTCCAGTCTGTCTACAAGACCAGAAAAGAGGGCTGCCTTCTTAGGTTGCGAACAGGATCTCTTCTCTCTGGGAGTAATAGTCCCAGTACCTACAGCAGAGAAAGTGGGGTTTTATTCAAACCTTTTCGTGGTTCCGAAGAAGGAGGGAACGTTTCATCCAATTCTGTACCTAAAAGTGCCTAAACAAGTTTCTAAATGTGTTCACTCTTTCAAGATGGAGACAATGTGGCCAATCCTTCCTCTGGTTCAGGAAGGACAGTTTATGACCACCATAGACATGAAGGATGCATACATTCATGGTCCGATACACAGGGAACATTTCAGTTCCTGAGGTTTGCCTTTCTGGACCAGCACTTCCAGTTCATAGCTCTTCCATTTGACCTAGCTACTGCTCCTGGGATATTTACGAAGGTTCTGGGTTTTTTCCTAGTCATTGCCAGAACACAAAGTATTACAGTAGTGCTTTACCTGGCCAATATCTTGGAGCAGGCACCGTCTTTTCATCTAGTGGAAGAACATTCAGAGTCCCTTCTCAATCTTCTTCGATCACATGGATGGAAGATAAACTTGGAAAAAAGTTCTCTTACTCCAAGTACAAGGGTTAATTTCCTATGGACAATAGACTCCATATCCATGAGAATATTCCTCACAGATCAGAGACATTGCAAGCTAACCACTGCATGTCTTGCCCTCCAGGCCTCCTTGAGACCCTCAGTGGCTCAGTGTATGGAGGTGATCAGACTCATGGTGTCCTGTATAGACATCATTCCTTTTGCCAGATTCCATCTCAGACCCTTACAACTATGCATGCTGAGACAATGGAATGGCGACCATTCTGATCTGTCTAATCAGATTGTGCTGGACAAGAGAATTGCTCTCTTGGTGGCTCTATCCAGATCATCTTTCCCAAGGCACGTGCTTCTTGAAAGATTGCGACTACGGACACAAGCCTTTCCGGCTGAGGAGCCGTTTGGGGTGCCAAGAAGCACAAGGACTGTGGACTCAGGAGGAGTCCTCCCTTCTGATCACTATATTAAAACTTCAGGCAATCTTCAATGCCTTGAAGGCTTGGCCCCATCTGGGTTTGTCACAGTTTATCAGATTCCAATCAGACAATATAATCTCGGTTGCCTACATCAACCATCAGAAGGGAACGAGAAGTTCCTTGGTGAAAAGAGAAATATCTTAGATACTAGAGTGGGCGGTTCACATTCCGGGTGTGGACAGCTGGGAAGTGGACTTCCTCAGCAGGCAATTCTTTCACCCAGGGCAATGATGTCTCCACCTGATGTGTTTGCAAAGATATGCAACGAGTGAGGGACACCGGAGATAGATCTCATGGCATCCAACCTCAATACCAAGCTACCCAGGTACGGGTCGAGGGATCCTCAGGCAGAATTGATAGATGCCCTATCAGTACCATGGAGGTTCAGACTCATATATCTTTTTCCTCTATTACCGCTTCTCCCTCATGTAGTAACTCGCATCAAGCAGAAGCGATCATCAGTGATTCTGATTGCTCCATCGTGGTTGCGAAGGACGTGGTTTGTGGATCTTGTGGGGATGTCCTCATCTCAGTGGAGGTTATCTTGTCGCTGAGATATGCTGATACAGGGTCCCTTCGTTCATCAAAATCTAGATTCTCGGAGGCTGACTGCGTGGAGATTTAACGCTTAGTCTTAGCCAAGAGAGGGTTCTCTGAGAGTGTTATTGACACTCTGGTTCAAACTTGTAAGCCAGTTACTCATCGTATCTACCATAAAGTGTGGAGGACTTACTTGTACTGGTGTGAAGAGCATGGCTTTTCCTGGCATAAGGTTAAGGTTGCCAGAATGTTATCTTTTCTCCAGGATGGACTGGAGAAGGGTCTATCTGCTAGTTCCCTGAAGAGACAGATATCGTCCCTGTCGGTGTTACTGCACAAGAGATTGGCTGAGCTTCCTGATGTGCAGTCTTTGTTAAGGCTCTGACTAGGATCAGACCTGGGGTTCCACCTTGGAGCCTAAATCTTGCTCTTAGTGTTTTGTAGCAGGCTCCGTTTAAACCTATGCATACTGTTGACAATAAATTGTTATCTTGAAGTTTTTTTTTTGTTTGCTATTGCCTCTGAGATTTCTGCTTTACAGTGTAACTCCCCTTATCTTGTTTTCCATGCTGATAAGGTGGTTTTACGTACTAAATTAGGGTTCCTCGCTAAGGTGGTGTTGGACCATAACATTAATCAAAAAATTGTTGTTCCTTCCTTGTGTCCTAATCCTTCCTCAGCAAAGGAATGCTAGCTTCACAATCTGGATGTGGTTTGTGCCTTGAAGTTCTATCTTCAGGCTACTAAGGAATTCAGACAATCTTCCCCTTTGTTTGTCATCTATACAGGGAAGCGTAAGGGGCAGAAGGCTACTACGACTTCCCTATCTTTATGGTTGAGGAGTGTCATCCACTTAGCTTATGAGACAGTGGGGCCACAGTCTCCTGAGAGGATAATGGCTCATTTCACTAAAGCAGTGGCAGCTACCTGGTCCTCCTTACACACTTTTTCTAAATGTTACATATTTGATGTGTTTACTTATATTTACTTATGTTTCCAAAAAATGTTAATATCTCCTTCAATGTTAAAGCCATATGGTATCCTTGTTCTCCAATGGAATATCTGCAAAACCTTCATATGAAGCAATATAGCTGATTGTGTTTAAAGATTAAATGCCTGACCAAATATGAACAGTCATTCCCTGAATCAATGTCATTCAGATGTTCCCTAATATGAACTCGAGCCTCCCTAGTCAAGCAACCAACATATTGTAATTCATATTGGGAGAATTATACAAGAAATATTACAAAGGAAGTACGACAATTAGTATAACATGTATGTTCATAGACCCTCTGTGTACTTTCGGATTAAAAATGTGAACCAACTATAACATGACTACAAGCTATGCATTTTCCATAGTGAAACCTTAAAATGATCTTTAATAATAAGCCAACTGCTAGTATCTCTCATCTGTTCCTTTAACATACTATGTGAGAGTATGTTGGTAATGGTGCAACTCCTCCTTGATACTAAGTTGCAACCTCTGGAAACATAGTATTCTAGGCTATCAAAAAAGGGAAAACTTTAGTTATGATATTGCATATTTCTGGAAATTGTGGCCTATAAGTAGTAGAAAAAGTTGATTTAGAGGTATCAAAGTTCTTCTCACTTCTAACTGAATGGATTGGAGTTGGGACAAATCCATTCAGGACACTTCTAAGTATGCCCTATTAATAGGTTTTTTTCGAATAACCCCTGGACAGGAGCTGCGACTTGAGTATCTCACTTTCCTGGAGAAATTTGGTATAATCAGAACAATTATGTTTTATTCATAAAAATTGGCCTTTAGCCACTCTAATCCCTGTATGTCTAGGGTCACAACTCTTAGCATGCAGTATGGTATTATACATTATTGAATTTATTTATAAAAAAAAGAAACTCAATAATAAAAAGAGGTCATCAATATAACTTTTAAAAATGTTGATATACTGTCTCAAGATATTTCCATGTCCAAAGACGTGAGACCACTCCCACCAACCCATTGTGGTCTCACATCTTTGGAGATAGAAATCTCCCTCAAATTGAAACAAAAAATGGATCAAAAGCAAATCTAAGACCTGACATATATAGTTTT
This sequence comes from Bombina bombina, assembly GCF_027579735.1. Lineage (NCBI taxonomy): Eukaryota > Metazoa > Chordata > Amphibia > Anura > Bombinatoridae > Bombina > Bombina bombina. The sequence goes on from NC_069500.1 coordinate 960,728,292, forward strand.
TCAAGACAGGATAGTTAATAAAATGCTCCAATAAAAAAATCAACTGTCTTGAGGCCTAGTCAATGGCAAATTTCTAAAAACCCACCACATCAACAGTGAGCCAAGAACAGCTTCTGTCACAGTTTATCTCTTCCAAATTAGATAAGAGATGTTTAGTGTCCTACAAACCCCATGTAGAGTAATTACACCCAGGATACTATATTTATACCTGTTTTAAAGTCCTACATTATTACTTGGTACTTACATTTTAATATTGAAATAAATAAATTAACCGGTTTTATGCTATCTTATAGAGCACACATGACTCAAAATAGACATGAGAATACATAAATCAAGATCACAAAAAAAAAACTGCAACTACCTTCATGCAATGCTTGTACTTATTTTTTTGCATTATTGCAATGTTAAGTTACAGTATTGTCATTTGTCATATTTCAAAATACATTTTTTCCCCATAATCACTTTATGGCAACGGGGATACTCTGTGCTGAAAGGTTGTTTGTTTACTTTCAAGATCTATTGCATGAGCTTTTACAAATACAAAGATGAAAATGTGGTTTTGTGATAGACACCATTATTAAAAAAGTATATCACGTGTCTTGATGAGGTAATAATGAAAAAAATATATAAGGATGTGAATTTAATTATATTACCACATTATTGATTAATCCATTTGTGCTGGGGCAATATATGTGTTCTTGATATGCGTGTAGGAGATTTTATTTATCTGTATTATACTGTAAAATTGCTTAAAATACATTTTATTAAACTTCATTTATAAAATATATATATATATGTTTTTAAATTTAGCATGACTTTGTCACAATGTTTCCCATTTACTATAATGGACTTTAATTAGTTCTCACAATATAAATTGTGTTTTGGCAAAATTAAATTTTCAATTGCAAAAACTGCAATTTCTCACAGAATGTAAATATCAGTCTGTACATTGAGAAATTCTATTGTTAAACCTTGCTAAATTTAAAATATTTTTTTTTACAGTGAATAAAGTATAAAGGGCAATTTTACAGTATAATGGATAGAAATAACACTTCCTAAACACGTGCTCCGTCTACTCATAACTAGGGATGGGCGAATGTGTAAATTTCCGAATTTGAATGTTAGAAGGAATGTTATTACCGAAATGCGAATTATAAATCCGAATGTTGATAAGAACGAATATTCTTAAAAATTTGAAATTCGAATGCTATTTACACTTTTTGAATGTCCCTTTTCAAATTTGAATGTTTATAATTATATCGAATGTCCACATTCGAAATTTCGAATTTAACAATCTATTTAACAAATACTATTCAGAAGATCAATAGTTCATGTGGTAGGGAGGGAATCTAGTTAATTGATACATAATAGATACAAATATATAATTTTGAATGTTTCTGTATATAATATTGCATAATACAAATATTACATTTAAAGAAAGCATTAGAAATACTATTACAAACATATAAATTCGAATTTTTCGAATTCGAATATTGCATAATTTGAATATTACATTTAAAGAAAGCATTAGAAATACTATTACAAATAGAAATTAGAATTTTTCAAAATGAATATTTTCTAATGTAATCGTAAAATTCAAAACCGAACATTCGAAAATGTGTTAAAATTAGTTTCCTTTTTCGAATGTTTCAAAACATTCGCCCATCCCTACTCATAACGCAAATTCAAATCTAATATTTGTCTGAACCGAATTCTTGCGTGGACTAAATTTGATTGAACTAATAGTTTGAAAACATCCAACACAAATCTTTCTCACTTAAAGGGACACTGAAGCCAATTTTTTTCTTTAATGATTCAGATAGAGCATGCAATTTTAAGCAACTTTCTAATTTACTCCTATTATCACATTTTCTTCATTCTCTTGGTATCTTTATTTGAAATGCAAGAATGTAAGTTTAGATGCCAGCCCATTTTTTTGTGAACAACCTGGGTTGTTCTTGCTGATTGGTGGATACATTCATTCACCAATAATAAAATGCTGTCCAGAGTTCTGAAAAAAAGAAAAAAAGCTTAGATGCCTTCTTTTTAAATAAAGATAGCAAGAGAACAAAGAAAAATTGATAATAGGAGTAAATTACAAAGTTGCTTAATATTACATGCTCTATCTGAATCACAAAAGAAAAAAATTGGGTTCAGTGTCTCTTTAACTAATCTTTTCTTCCATGCACATGTCTAGTGATTTGCATTTGTTTAATGTGAAATTGGAACATTAAAGGGATGCTTAACTCAGATAGAGTATGCAGTTTTAAAAAGATTTTCCATTATTAAATTGTGCCCAGTTTTTTTATATAAAATGTGTCAGAAAAGTCTACTAATATACAATTCAGAGTAAATGCAGATGCCTTGTCTTTTTACTAAGTACTTGTTGATTATGTCCTTTCACTGTATTTGTTGGTCAGTTAACAACGGGTAACATATTTACTTTAATGTGATAATTAATGATATTGGAGTCTAAGGGGGAATAAACAGCTTTCACCTTGTAATATGAGCTTGAGTATCAATGTCAATCAATGACAATAATGCTCCACTTGTAATCTAGGCCTGTATATTTCTTTGTATCCCCTACAAATTGCATTTCACATTAAACAGAAGAATGGGGGATCTGATTATCACCCAGTTATCAGGCCTTAAATGAGCAGTAAACACTTTGAAAGTATAATAAAATGCTTAAAGGGACAGTCTACTTGATATTTTTTATTGTTTAAAACCATAGACAACACTTTTACTACCCATTCCCCAGCTTTGCATAACCAACATTGTTATATTAATATACTTTAAAACTTTGAAGTTTGCATGTACCTAAGCCCCTGCAAACCGTCCCTTATCTCAGTATTTTTTATTAGCTTTTTAAATCTTGCACAGCAGCCAGACAGTGCAAGTTCATGTGTGTTATATAGATAACATTGTGCTCACTCCTGGTTTTCCAGTTCTAGAGCAGATGTCAGGCTTGTCAAGTCTAACCTTACCACATTTATGTCCCTAATATGCAGTGTTTCCTTATAATGTTGAAAGGGTGGAAATCTTTAGACTCTGAAAATGTTTATCTTTTTAAAAACTACACACAAAATTGTAATTTCACAGTATTTACTGTACTTTTAATACTTGAAGTTGCATTTCAAAATCAAAATACAACGATTTAGCTTAAAGGGACAGTCTAGCCAATATTGGAATCCACATGGATTCATTTAAGTTTTGAATAGAAGCATTTTTGTAATATATATGCATTAGCAAAAATGCTTCTAATAAAATATATTGCTGTTTAAAAAGTGTATTTAAGTATGCGCTATGCACCAGCATTTTAAACTCATCATTTACTCTTTACCATTTTGTAATGACTGATTTATTAATTGCTGACATGATACAGGCCCCACTGGAGCTCTGAGCAGCTGTAGTATTCAAAATCCTGGTGCACTGAGAATATCGAGTTATGCTTCAAATGCACGTGCAGAGAAAAATGTTAACACTAAAACACTGATAAATTTTACTGGAAGCATTTTTGCCAATACATGTATATTGCAAATATGTTTCTATTCAAAGATATACTTAATCTATGTGCATTTAAATTTGGTCCGGAATGTCCCTTTAACCTTTTACAACATATAGTCACATTGTTTTAGAGTAACGCATTATTTCTTCATATACTCTGATGGATTTAGAAAAACAAAATCAGATTCAGAGGAAATAAGAAATAAACCCTTTAATATTGCTACCAAAACAATTGTTTAATTAAAGCTAACAAAGTTAAGAAGAATGAGTTTTGTGATTAACAGACACATGAGTTACAGGTATGAAATAAATGCACAAGAAGGGAGATGCCATTTGGCAGCCGTAGCATAAACACAGCAGTGTTTTTCCTATCTAGTGAGTTGCAGCAGCGGCAAAGATTGTCAGAGCACTTGAGAATCTCAACATGTCATATGCTATGGGGAGCTTGATTCAACCAAGTGTGTAAGTACAGTCTGGTATCACAGATTTGGACCTTGATAGCTTATTGGATTAGAGGGAAGGTTGGAATGGGAATATACAAACCTTTTGATTAGTGTAATAACAATTATCACTTTATTCTTGAGAGGGACATCATTTCAACAGACAATTTAATCAAAATCCTAGTAAAACAGAAGTAAATTGCTTTAAACAGAGTAAATGCTGGTGTTTATTTAACACGTGTAGCTCACTAAATTAGACTGATCTGTAGAGCAACTTTCTTATTATCTTTGAATTTAGTTACATGGATGCAGATTGACGCTAATGGTAATTGTAACCAAATTAATTGTTGCTTTGCGTGCCAATAGTTTGCATCATCTATTTCCGTAAGAATTGAGAGATACTACAGATGACACATGCAGTCATCAAACCGTGATACAAATGTTTTCTTTGTTTTAGGGTAATGAACAAAATCCTTTTAAGGCTGCCATATGTATCCCAATCTTATAATTGCAATATGTCCTTCTACTTTTTACAAATGAATAGGCCATTTCAGTGCTAAACAAAAGAAAATATTTCAAAATCTTTTTTTTCTAAGTAAACAATTGGAATTTTATTTTTTAATTAAACATATTTACTTCCTTGAACTGTAATACTATTTGCATATTAGCTACTTAAATATTACAAAGTAAGAGCCCTATGTTTTACAATTTGTGAGACTCATTATTATTCATCTATGATTTATATTTATGTAGTCCTACACAATGAAACCCCAAAGTATAAATTTGTTTTGTATCGCACTACCACTTATGAACAAGGGTAATAAAAGCACTGCTTAGACTAATAAATTGCTCAATGAAGACACAACACACTAATGACTTCATACAGATTGGTCACAGCTTTTTCAGTAAGTACAGCATAATTTTAGTCAGGAGTACGAATCCTTCACTACTTTGTGAGTACCCAGACAAGCAATGACCAAACACAACTAGTGCCCTCTTTAGTAATAAGGTTCAACTTTTTTTCAAGTGGACATTTTGCCCTGTCTCTCTTTCACATAAAACGTCCCATGATTAATAACCAACCCCCATTCTTCCCAGCACTTACTGTATTAGCCTTCCTCCAACATCCAAGGAAGAACGCCAAACTATCATATGAATTATTAAGATCACATTACAAACGAGACTAGATAAAGATGCAATTACTTATCAAAACTGCTTTTCACACACTTAACACTTCTTTAAGAAAGAAACTAAAAGTTCTACCCTCAAGCAGAAGCCAAGAAAATGTTGTGAGAACCATGCAACATGGCATGAAAAACAACCATCACCAAAAAACTGGTCCAAGCATCAAGAAGATCATCTGAACCCAAAACAGTGCACTACTACCAGTCTTCAAGGAAAATCTAAATGAAGCATTCTATACCAAAAAATGTCTATTTAGTGCATCAGAAATACTGAACAAAAAGTTGTCAAATGTGCCCGTTTGAGGGGCGTAATAAATTAGCACTCCACTTGTAATATAGCCCTATGTAGGGCAATCTGTGATAATTGAAATATTGAAGAGTGAGATATTTAATACAAATTAGTTAATAAACAGTCAATTGGGTGCAATAATTAGTTAATAGAAAATGGTAGTCCTCACACCTCAGAGGTACATGATGCCATTTGTTTGTTCTAATGTAGAGAAAAAGTGAAGCCTCAATTGTAAAACATTTAAATGTTTCATGCTCTGTTAGATTTGTACACACTTGTCATTTGTCCTTCTTGTTTCACTCTGACTCCTGTATTGAAATACAAAATAAAAAAATGCATTTATGCAATGGTGGATTTAATTGTAAGTAAACATGTGCTACAATAAATGGGAATTACATTACATTTCAATTTCATTTCAATTTTTGTTTATTAATTTTTTTGGCCCTTTAAGGAACATTATCAATTCTTGTATTTACCCAATTTTGCTACTATATTTTTTTGTGTAGAACTTTAGAAAGATCCTACTAAAGCTGCAAAATGCATTTCTTGAGAAGTCTAACAAAAAAAAAAAAAAGTCTAGGGATTTCTTGAAGCTGTAGCAGTTGGTCTCTACCTGTTGTGATTTCTAACTATAGACAAAAATTGTGTTGGCTCTAATTTTGCTACAGATAAGTTTGAGCAAATACATTCTGGTTCTTATCTATTTGGACTGGTTTTTATTTTTTTCTGCTCATTATCAAATTAACTGACAACAATGAAAGCAAAATTTTAAGTTCTATAAATCTGATATATGTATAAAATATTATTCAGTTTTGCTTTTTGTTTACCATTCTACCTTTTTGGCACTGTTTTAATATGCTAAGATTGTTTTGTTTTTTTGCCCCAACTTGATATACAATCCCTACATAATGACCCAATTCATGAAAACTAATCTGTGAACATAAAAAAATGGATAAAGCCTTGCTGTATCACAACTTTAAAAACTGTGCAATTGAAAGAGATTAGTACCCACCCCTAGTCACATTTCAAGTTGCAATGAAGTCATCATTAAAATCAAAGATGTGGCATCTATCTCATAACTGTTAATCTCTCTGTACCTAGCATGAGCTCCCTTATAAAGGATAAAAACTTTACAAAACAATTATTTAAAATGGAAACTCCCTTGATAAAACATTCCACAATAACAAAAGCAGATAAGGAAATGTTGGAAAAAGTAAAAGAAAGAAAATCAAGACAACTTTGTCAGATTTGCAATAACATAGCTCAACAGTGAGTAAAGATAAATCCTTTACAATGGTAATAGGGTCTTTAAGAAATCTTCACAGTTTATGTCAGTGTAAAAGAAAAATACCAACCATGTCTCTGGAACACCAACAGCCAGCACCTTTGTGTTTAAAAAGCTTCCAAAACACCTTACAATCTACACATAGAGACAACTTTCCTTTACAATAAAAAAATCTTAATATTTTAGAATTCTATTTGATTCTTAACCATGTTTCAAATGTGCTTCTAAAGTTATTGTGGTTTTACTTTGCTAGAGGTTCCAGTTTAATCTACAAGATTTCATGTTCTAAGCACCTCACACTACAGACATTAAATATTTTTCAGCATTTATCTATATTATAAGATACATTTACCCATTTGGCATCTTGGTTGTCATCATTTTCCTTTGAATAAAAAAACAACAACGAAGTACACGTTACAAGGTTGTGGAATAATTTCTCTTTTAAAATTATATTTTAAATATTTCAGTATTGTTTACAGAAAGCAAGAGAAAAAATATTGCCAAAAATGTATACCAATATGCTAAAAACATGATACCTAATAAGATTCATGTTTTTAGCATATCAGTAAACATTTTTGGTAACACAATTTATCTCGTTTTCTGTCAAAAATACTGAAATATTTTGAGTGATTTTCAAAAGATAGTAAATTAACATTTTAATAATAATAATAAAAAATATCTATGTGTTAAATCAATTGGCCCCATTTATTAAACTTTGAGCCTCAAACATGATTCGAAAAGTCATAAATATCCGTTTTTTTTCTTTCTTGATTCAGATAGAACAAGCAGTTTATAACAACTTTCCATTTAACTTAAATGATCAATTTTTCTTCATTATTTTCTTATCTTTTGCTGAAGGATCAGCAATGGACTGCTAAAAGGTAGCTGAACACATCTAGTAAACCTATCACAAGAAACGAATGTGTGCTCCAAACTCCGACTAGCTCCTTATAGTGTAGAATATGTAAATATTACTTTTCAACAACGGTTACCAAGGTAACAAAGTGCATTTAAAAATAAAAGTGAATTTAAAAGTTTCTTATAATAACATGCTCTATCTGAATCATGCAAGTATAGTTTTGACTTTCCTTTCCCTTTAAGAAGCTGCAGCCTTAAGACCGCAACTACTTAGCCTCTCTGCTACCTAAAGTGTGGTGGAGTGGAGTTAAATCATCCCATACGCTGCAATGTTAAATGCTGGCAGCGTATGCTGCCCCCTCTCTGCGATGCTGGGCAGACAGGTTCCCATGAGGGACACTTTTCCATCTGGCTTTTAGTAAATGGGGCCCAGGAGTAAGTTTTTTTTTGTCCATCCACAGTGAGTTTAGTTGCTTTGCCGAATATGTCTGGAATCTACACTAATGGAAAAGGGGGCTGTGCACATTACAACCAAATGTAACAGCTACAGAAATTTCTCCTACCCCACCTAAATATGGAACTCTCCAGCTCAATATTACACCTTGAAAGCTTCCAGTTAAAAGATCCTGATTACCATACAATTCTGGATGCCTTTTCTCACTGTTGCTACAACTATAGACCACAGTCCAATATTAGACTAGAAAATAACTAGCAAGTAACAAAGCACCTAATGTCTCATTCACCTCGAAACAATTATGAAAATTTCTTTGGAGCAGATTTGTCTTCTTTAATCAGATAGGATTGTAAAGTCTCTGTTAATGTTAATATTGTATCACTTTGAACTAGTATGAGATATTGTGCACATTCATGCTAGCACATATGACAGTTTATAAATAAATACATAAATTACAAAAATGTGTGATAAGGGGGGGCACAGATTTCTCAAAGCCAAGGGAAGCACAAAGCCTCATCAAATGATACAGTAACATTTTGTTATAATTACTGTAGCAATATTTTTGTACCAGAAAAGTATCTAGCACATAAAATCTTTTCTCACTCAGCTATTAAATTTAAAAAAAAAAATAAAAAAAATAGATTTTTAATTTAAAATAAAGTATTGCTTGTCAAATTTCTTGCACAGCTTGATAGGCTAATGGGTGAATTGGTAAAATACGGTGTTAATAACACAGTATATATTGACATTGTTTTTAACAAATTGCAAGAATAACTTGCTTTTGAAAAGAATGTTATAAAGATCATGATAAATTAGTCATGCATTTGTAAAGCTGTACAAATACAACATTATTTTTTTATGTTTTAATACTTCTGTTAAACTTTTAATAGAACAATTATCTGTCTGGACCCCTATAGTCTGAAATAGTTTATTAATAAAGGACAACAGTGATTATATTTGTTCCAATTATGAATCCTAATGTATAAAGATTATTTCAGTTACTGCTCACGATGTACAGTAAATAAAAAAGTTCTTATGGGCTTGCAGCAATATTATAACAAATATTAGCTTGCTAACGCTCTAGTGTTGTTTCAGTTGATATATGTTTCATATATAATTTTGCACCACCATTTGCTCTTCAAAAATATTCTACCCAACCATTAAAAAATTAAGTGCTAAATTAAAAGTGGAAAGAAAACATAATAGTGCTTCTTTTTCGCAGCCATATTAAAAGTTATTTCATATTATTTTACAGGGGTATTTTGCATTGCACTTGAGTACAACACTTTACTCCCCACTTGTATAATCACCTCAATGAAAGAGCTAATCCCATACAAATGTACCCAACACCCCTTAAGAAGTATATTATGTGATACATTTAGAGCACTGGGCTATGCAGCAAGCAGATTTTTGTGCGCCCTAAACTATATATATATATATATATATATATATATATATATATATATATATACAAAAATAGCTTTTAATTCACCACCTCAACACTCCTCATAATTATCCCTAGGGAGCCCTGGCTAAATAAAAAAATATCAATTATAGCCAGGGGTGCACAGAGGTACTATGGAAATAAACAACAGGTATGCATAGCTACAGGTCCGGTACAATGCTCATGTATCTAAAAAGAGGCTAGTGACTGAAAATGAGGCAAGTAGCAATAAATACTACCATACTGTGGCTCAGTGCATACCAAAGGGCCAAGCAAGCTGTGAATGACAAAACATGAAAAAATGGCAGCACTCAGTAATTCAAAAAAACCTGCATCTTTATTCACCAAATCTTGAAACCATAAAACACATGGCTCCCATATGTTGTATGTTTTTAAGATTTGGTGAATAAAGATGCAGTGCTGCTGTTTTTTTTTACTTTTTTAATATGGAAACAATAATAAAAAAATTAAAAGAGAGGAAAATAGAGTACCTTAGCCAGAAACCTTCCACAGGTTATTACAAAATATAAAAATTAAATGGCCACAGTCCCCAATGAGAGAAGAACAATTGGAGAAATATCACAGTTCAAAAAGAGTGATAAAAAAACCTTTATTACAAAACATAATGGGCTAGTTTACAAGTGGAGCGCTAATTTATTGTGCGCCCGTAAAAGGGGTAAATTTGCCTGTTTGCGGGCTCACTATAAGTAACCAGCCATTACAAGTGGCTGGTTATTGCTACCACAAGCTCATGGTAGCAATTTCTCCTCAAAAAAATTAACCAATAATCAGATCTCTGGTTAATTTTCTAAAAATGCCCCCAAAATAAAGGGTCTTAATAGAAAACTAGAAAACTACTGCACTAGGCAGTTTTTATGGGTGAGGATTCCTTTGAAGGGCTAATGCACATTATGCTGGCTAGCAGAAACATATGTTAACATACACTTACAAACAGATGTTTATATTATAACTTTGAAATTCATTTTAAAGTGCAATTCATATGCAATCTGCAGAAATATTTAATATACCAGGGCTTTGCAAAAGAGTACCAACATATGATATTGCCTTTGGTAATATATTTATATTGGATAAGTATATATGGTGAATGTAAAATGTCTAACTTATTTCAAAATAAATAACATTCTTTTGTTTTTCAGACATCTGATATACAAATTAGGTTCCAGAAATGACTAGTAGATACTAATATATGAATGCCTATATATTGTGTGCCCTGGATCATATCATTTAGCTTATACACTAAATATTAAAATAATTTTCCACAGATATGCAATATTTATAGGAAACAGAATAAGACCAGATACACAAATATATCTATCATTAGTTACATCAGACTGCTACTCACAAGGTATGTATGTGACATAAGATGGTGACTGGGAAATTAAATATGTACCAGTATATCAAATGAACTGATATACAAAAAAAGTCAGATATACATATATCTTTTATTTATTTATACTACTAGTCCACTCATAAAAATGTAACTTTAAAAAGCATCTTTTAAAATATTATAAGTAGTATAACATGTTTAGTATGAAAATACTCAGATTAAAAAGTATTCAATGGTCCCATGCATATTGGACATATTGGTTGCTGATACTGGAAATTATAAGTGTATTTAATGAACACTTTAAAGCATATATATTAAGCTATAGCAGTAACTGATAATGAAATTGTTTTTCTATTATTTGTTGCCCTTCGGTGGTTTATGTGAGAATTACAACCAAAGGGTATTGTAGTGTCAGGGAATCGGAAATTCCCATATGCATTCTCAAAGAACCAATGAAATGTTCAGCTTTAAAGGACCTATAGGGACAAGCTTCAGTTGAGGGCATTAACAAAATGTTACCAATGATTACAAAAAGAGGTAGGCTTTGATCACTTGATAGAAGTCGCACGCAATGGAAAAAAAAGGGACATGCTGCTGAATTTTGACTGAGTGACTTATCTTGTTGCTGTGGACCACAGTTTCTAGAAAGCAAAATTGGGCTAACCTTTTAATTTACAGGAATTGCAATATCTCTTATATGACGGTGAATGGATTTATCTGAAAAAGCTGAAACTTTAAAATTGGTTCATTCTAGAAGAAGAAAAAGGTGGAAGCTATAATAAATTCTAAGAACCCAACTAACTTAAAGAAATTGAGATCATTCCTGGGTATGACAAATTATTCTTGCAAATGTATTGATAATTATGCAGAATTAGCTAAACCACTGCTACTTCTTCTAAAGAATGATGTGAAATGACACTGGAGTGAGGCTCAAGAGACAGCCATAAGAGCACTGAAGAGAAAACTCACTCAAGCACCTTGCTTAGCGTACCCTGAAGAGGGTAAATCTTTCTACTTAGAGACAGGTTACACAGATATAAGCATGAGTGCTGTTTTACAAAAAGCATTATAATTTAAGAAAACTCATTGCTTATGCGAGGGAAACTTTATCCCCAGTAGAAATAAAATTTAGTGATTGTGAAAAAGCCCTCTTATGTACTGTATGGGCTCTACAAAATTTCCACAGCTACAAACAGGGCAAGAAAATTATTGTAGAAACGGACCACCAGTCTTTGCTATATCCGCAAAGTTAGAGAATAAGAGATGGGAACCTGTCCAATAGTCGCATAACAGCTTGGACTCTTTCATTACAAGGCTGGCCTTTAGAAATTCGGTATAAACAAAACAAAAGGAATCCAGTCGCACAGGGGCTTGCTGAGCTCCATGACTGCTAAAGATCATGGGGAAGATTTAGTAGAAGATGATTTCCAGGAGGAACAATTGCTTTTCCCATATAAAATATACAATGAGAACCATTGTCAAACATTACCCTGGGTATATTTTGATGGTTGCTCTTACCATGACACTATTGATAATGAGCGCAGATTAGTCACTGGCATTGGCATAACTTGTGCAAATGGATTCCCAAATATCTCTGTGGGTTTCAACATTGGACCAAGATCCAGTCAAGTTACAGAACTAAATGCTGTTCTAAAAACCATTAGAGATGGCTATTGAACAAGATATTCATGAATTTGTGATCATTACTGACTCAAATTATGTGCGTGACTGTTTTGTTGAATTGAAGAAATTGCATGAAGAAAACTAACAACAAACAAGTCAAACATGGCAAGTTGTTCTGCGAGATTGATAATCTAGTGGTTTCCAATGGTTAACCATACACTGGAAAAAAGACCAAGGGTCATTCCAGGATTCTAGATCCTGATAAGGAAGGCAATGATCTTGCAGATTCATTAGCCAAACAAGGAGCCATAGCTGGAGAGCTCCTCAATATTGACCACTTAATGGTTGCAATTGAGGTAGAAGCCATTACCAGAAACCAGGCTAATCAACAAAGTAAGCCTAACCTGGTACAATCGAGTCAAGATTCTCCTAGTGAGGACCTGATCACTAGTCAAAAAGAAGACCCCATTATAGGTATCTTCTATAACACATAGAAGATCTTGAAAACAACCCCATCTCAAAAGAGGACGGCATTGGTAAGGAAGATCTTAGAATCTTAATGAAGTCCAAATCACAATTAAAGTTACAGGATGGTTTGTTAATTAGAACCTCCAAAACTGGTATCCAACAATGGGTGGTACCTACAAAGTTCAGAGGTCTCTTGCTTCAACATGCACATGATGCTCCCACATCTGGTCATCGTGGTGCCAAATTAACATATAAAATATTGCGTGATTATGCCTTTTGGCTGCATATGTTGAAGGATATTCAAACCTACTGTCAAGGTTGCTTAATCTGTCCAGTTCCAACCCACTGCGATAACGCATAGAGCGCTATTGCAGAAAAGGGGGATGGTGATGCCATGGTCAGCCATACAAATTGATTTTATTGGTCCAGTAATTAGGTCATCAAGAGGTAACCGATACATGTTGACAGTAACATGCCTGTTCATGTTCATGGGTATAGTGCATCAGTGCCCCTAATAATAGTGCTGAAAATTGTGCAGCATTGCTCAACAACCACGTGTTTTCCAGATTTGATTTACCCCAGCAAATTAAAACCGATCGGAAAACCCACTTCACTAGTGAAGTGATGACCAAGATGTGGAAAATACTAGGGGTCAAAAGAAAGCTCTATATTGCCTATAGAGCTGCCTATAGTGGTGGTGTAGAGCGTAACAACCAGTCAATTCTGAAAATCCTCAAAAAGTTTGTGAGTGAAACAGGTAAAGACTGGGATGTAAAATTACCTCTATTCCTAATGGCTTTAAGAGCTACACCAAGTAGTGCTACTAAGATGTCACTTTTGAATTAATAAATAGTAGAAGAATGGTTCTACCTCAACATCTACTGTATCGTACCTCAGACCAGAATTTAATAAATGCTGCTACTATACATCAGTATGTAGAAAACTTAAGGAAGCATCTGCAATATGCTTTTGCATTTGCTCAAAGGAACATAGAGAAGGCCGCAACCGCCGCTAAAACCTATTATGATCTAAAAACTTCCAAAAAATATGAAATTAATTATAAAGTTTATCTTTATAACTTTGGAAGAGATCAGGTTAAGCAGAAGAAATGTCTTCCATCATGGAAAGGTCCTTTTGTCATTACTGACAAAATATCTCCAGTTGCCTATACAATTAGGATACCTAACTCAGTACACATTGCGGTGTTTGGGAAAAAAATTTCACTCGTGTATCTGACTTAATGTTTGAATATACTATAGGCTATTGAAAATGCATTTTTTACATTTGGAACCATATCAGCTATACCCTATTTATACAAGCAAATGATTGTATACATATTTTTTTTGTTCTATTTTGTATTACTATCACATGTTGTACTGATACAATCTATTTACATCAATACAGCTGATTTAAAAAAAAAAATGAAATAAAATGCCAGCGAAGTGACTATATCTCTATAGAACTGAAGGACAGCTAAATACAACATGTAATGGTACTTAATGCTGATGTAAACCTTGACACTAGTTTAAAGATCTGTGGCTAAAAGAATTAAACCAGTCTAAACCAGCTAAAGATAAGGCTACAGGAGGACAAGATTTAAATATACTGATCTGCAGCATCTCTTGACATATGGTTTTATGTATTTCCCTCTTACATCAACAATCAAACCCCCCAAAAAAATTCATATTGCTACTTGATGGATTTGCACGTAACACAAAATAAACATTTGTCAAAACGTGTTGCCTGTATTCTTCTTAGTAACAGCGACATATGGTTTAGGGAAGGTTGACTGTATCCCGAAGTACATTACATGTCTCTGTAGATTTTGCATTTAGCGTTATTAGTTTTGTTCCATGAAAGGTTATGTTCCAAAGCACAGGTTATTGTCAGGGTTTCATATTGTGTCATACTGTACCTTTAAGAAAGTGTACTCACTAGCCCTATTTAAGGCACCTCCCAACAGAACTCATTGCTTGGTAATTTGTTGCTCAGTGATAAGCTGCTTCAGAAGAGACCTAGCCGTTTATGCAAACATTGTATTTACTTGCATTACTCTTTAAATTCAACTTGAGATTCTATTTGTTTGGATCTACCTGCTCAAGCTTTGACGTGGTTAAGAACCTTTTAGCGTTCACATCAGTCAGAAATCTTTCTGTGTCAGCTGTACTGAAGTTTGCTCTCTGCAGCGTGTGACGTCACGCCTGACATTCTCCCGCCGCAGCTGTGTCTCTGGCTCTCTCTCTCTCTCACCGATGGGACTGTTTGCTGTCTGGTAACAGTATTACTCTGCTCAAAACCACCTCTCATAACACTGGTCTGTATATTTTTGCATAATATGAACTCCATGCACTGCTACAACTTCATTGCTAATTGCAAACTTGCCATACAAACTCTGTGAATAACGCTCACACATGCTGGGGAATTATTACTGCTTTCTTGTTGCATTGGTTTACTAGTGACTTAAACTACTTTTCCCAGATAACTATTTCAAATACTACTATCTCTGGCAAGGAGATATATTGCTACAATATTGTTCATAACGGACTTCCTAAACATTCACTAATAATTTTTCAATTTCCCTTTCAAGCCTGCTTACAAATGACTGTCTGTATTATATCAATTAAACCTGCTTTATAAGAACAACACAGCAACTATACTTTCTGCTCATAGTTATATTGGATAAGTTTGGATGTAAAAGTATACATTCTCTAAGAGGATTATATTATATTCTCAGCTTGCTATTCATAACTAATCTGCTGTGTGACTGCTGGTGTGTTTGACAAGCTCATTGTATATATTTAAAGTTTGTCTGCTTGTGTGTCTGAATCAAGGCTCCTGTAGTAATTAACTCTCTCACCCCATGTGAGTTGCCATCTCTGTTTATATCTCTTCTATCTGCTGCTAGCAGATTCTGTTGCATGAAGGTTCCGTTTTCGCTCAGCTACCCTGCTGTAGTGACCCTCAGATCAATGAGCATATCAGGGTTCCCTTAAGTTCAATCTGTGGGAATCCGAGGTAAGATGTGAGACTGAGTGGTCCTACATTGGCAGAAAGCTGTTACTGTAGTATTAATTATTTATCCTAACATATCCTAACAGTTATGCTTCACAGAGAAAACTGCAAGTGTCATTTCACAGGCAGCAACATGACAATATTAACAGGTGCTCCAACAAGCAACCAGTAAAGTGTATGCCAACATTTGTATTTGTTATTTTAAATAAAATGTCAGATTATAAAAAAAAAAAAATTAGGATAACTAAAAATTATACCTTTATGGATAAATGGGTCCATATTAACCAGTTGTGAGCGTACAATCCTAGATCCCAACTACAAGTCATAGAGGGAGAATGCAGTGTCATATCCCCAATTGCACTAAAGAAGTATTGTAGTTTAAAGATGCCTAGCTAATGAGCATAAATATGAGGATTGAAAAATAACGGAGTCTCTTCATAATAAGACTGTCTATGGTGCATACTGTCACAACACTCACCAAGTACCACTGACTTTAAGCCAATTCAAATACACGTGTCCTACATATATTACAATTGGAAGGGGGAATTATGTCAGGGTACCTGTAAAGTAACCTTGAATAAACTACACATGTATCACAATTTAATATTTCATGCCAGCTAATATCTCCCCTTACATGAGTTGAGTGGGCCATAGCCACAACAGACCAACCCCCCTTTTCCTGATTACAGAACATCAGAGAGCAAACATTTGTGTAGATAACAATATAGGTCTTTTCAAAGGAATTTTATTACATGGCACCTTCAGATCTGAACGCCCATATATAGAGTTTCCTACATACATGCTCCATACCTAGATAACGACCCCCTGCAATGTCAGGGACAGTCTGAAATGAGACAGGCAGTCTAAAACTGTCCTTTGAAGCTCAGGATGAAGCAATTAACACTTGTATGGTATACAGGGGAGGATTCCATTAAAGGGCTAATGCACATTATGCTGGTTAGCAGAAACATATGTTAATAACATACACTTACAAACACATGTTTATATTGTAACTTTGAAATTAATTTTAAAGTACATATCGTCTGCAATCTGCAAAAATATTTAACATACCAGGGCTTTGCAAAAGAGTACCAACATATGAGATTGCCTTTGGTAATATATTATATTGGATAAGTATATATGGTGAATGTAAAATGTCTAACTTATTTCAAAATAAATAACATTCTTTTGTTTTTCAGATATCTGATATACAAATTTGGTTCCAGATAAGACTAGTAGATACTGATATATGAATGACTGTAAAATGTGTGCCCTGAATCATTTCATTTAGCTTATACACTAAATATTAAAATAATATCTACAGATATGCAATATTTATAGGAAACGGAATAAGACCAGATGCACAAATATATCTATCATTAGTTACATCAGACTGCTACTCACAAGGTATGTATGTGATATAAGATGGTGACTGGGAAATTAAATATTTACCAGTATATCAAATGAACTGATATCCAAAATAAGTCAGATATACATATATCTTTTATTGATTTATACTAGTAGTCCACTCATAAAAATTTAACTTTAAAATGCATCTTTTTAAATATTATACGTAGTATATCATGTTTAGATTGAAAATACTCAGATTAAAAAGTATTAAATGGTCCCATACATATTGGACATATTGGTTGCTGATACTGGAAATTATAAGTGTATTTAATGAACTCTTTAAAGCATATATATTAAGCTATAGCAGTAACTGATAATGAAACATATATATATTAAGCTATAGCAGTAACTAATAATGAAACTGTTTTTCTATTATGTGTCACCCTCCGGTGGTTTATATGAGCATTGCAACCAAAGGGTATTGTAGTGTCAGGGAATCTGAAATCCTAAAATGCATTCTCAAATAACCAATGAAGGGCCTATAGGGACAAGCTTCAGTTGAGGGCGTTAATAAAATCTTACCAATGATTACAAAATGAGGTAGACTTTGATCACTTGATAAAAGTCTCACGCAATGGGGGACAAAAAAAGGACATACTGCTGAATTTTGACTGAGTGACTTAACTTGCTGCCGTGGACCACAGTCTCTAGAAAGCAAAATTGGGCTAACCTTTTTTATTTCCAGGATTTATCTGAAAAAGCTGAAATTTCAAATTGGTTTATTTTGTGATGTATATGGTTGCTCTATATTTTTAATGTTTTAAATCAAGGTATTCTAAAACTATAGTTAAATTGTAACCGTGAGTTAAACAGAAAATGTATTCTTATATTTAATATTAATCAGACCAAGGGTAGTAAGTATACTGGTGTTAAATATTAATATTTAGAAATATTTTTTGTATTTTAATGTCATAAGTTAATTATAGTTATTGCGATATATTTTAGAATTTGTTTTACTGTGGCTAAATAAGAGGTTATTTCAGGCCAGATTAATTGGTATATAAATTGGCTGTTGTATTAATAATATACCATCTCTCTGGTGTTTATTAATTGAGCATTGTAAATTAGTAATCCATATTTTGATATTGGAGCAAGTGTTGCTGGATATTTGTAAATTGTATTATATGTTTGATGTGTCAGAACAAAGGATTAAATATAAATGTTTAATAATATTATTGTCAAATGTATAGATATCTCTATAGTGATATTTTGGAGTACACTACAGAGATCTCAATGAAGTGTATTGACAAAGTTCTGCTATATTAATTGTAGATGTCGCTGACAATAGTTTTATACTGCTATTAATTATTAATATTCATAATTACAATACGTAAAACGTTGGAGGACACTCCTGAGACGTATCAACAAATATGTGTATATACAGATATTAACAAATGAATATATATGTATGCTGTATATTCATATACATATATATTTAAAATTGTTGTCCATCGCTGCAAGACTTACCCTCCTTCACTGCACTAGTTCTCATGCTGTTTGACAGTGGTCGCAGGAGAAAGCAGCAGATGATGTACGGTAGCCAGTTGGAATGTTATATCACAGCAGATGAGGAAGAGATAGCAGAAGAGAAAGCTATTGAGTAGACTGCACTGGAAGGGGTTAGATCAATCCTTATCCTCATTGAGGACTCTCATATGGGGCTGGTGTCTCCAGTCCTAGATTTTCTCTTGGTGAGGATTTGATTAATATTCATGATACATGATCTTTCAATCTACCTTATCTATGCTGTAAATACATTGCTGTCAGTGCATGTGCATGCATTTTGCTGGCAAAATAACAACTATATATGACTGCTTGATTTAACCCTGCTTGTTGTTTAATGTGGATTACAATATTTTGTGGATGCATGGCATGACAAACAATAACCTTACTTTGCTGGCAATTTAAAGGGACATGAAACCAAAATGTTTTCTTTCATGATTCAAATAAAGAATACAATTTTAAACAACTTTCTAATTTACTTCTATTATCTAATTTGATTAATTCTCTTGATAACCTTTGTTGAAAATCATATCTAAATAGGCTCAGTAGCAGCTGATTGGTGGCTGCACATAGATGCCTTGTGTGATTGGCTCACCTATGTGCATTGCTATTTCTTCAACAAATGATATCTACAGATTGAAGCAAATTAGATAATATAAGTAAATTGGAATGTTGTTTAAAATTGTATTCTCTATCTGAATCATAAAATAAATATTTTGGGTGTCATGTCCCTTTAACCATTATATGCAGCTGTTTTATTTTATGCAGCCTGTCACTTATTGGGGATCACAATCTTATATGGATGCATGCAGTGACATGCAGTGAGGTTAGAGGCTGGTGAGGTCTCACAAAATAGTGGCACATATTAACACTGTCCATTGCATTAAAGGAACTCAGTAAAACTCATATTCCTTTCTGTATCTACTGTGGCAATAACTCACCTGCTCTATTAATTTGTTCTGTCTGTTTATATGTAACAGGGCTTTTTTGCGTTGGTAATTACCAGTACTGATTACCAATACTTCTACTATCTCATAACAGGTAATAAATCATCATGTAAATACTCTAGTTTTCACAAGAGATGGCTGCAAAATATATAAAGCATTGTACATAGCTTTATCCCCTTGATATATTGGGGTCGAATTATCATATGGAGAGTGGACATGATTCGCTATAGCGAATCGTGTCCGCCCGACATCGTTAAATGCCGACAGCATAGGCTGTCGACATTTAACATTGCACAAGCAGTTCTGGTGAACTGCTTGTGCAATGCCACCCCCTGCAGATTCTCGGCCAATCAGCCGCTAGCAGGGGTTGTCAATCAACCCGATCATATTCGATCGGGCAGATTGCTGTCTGCTGCTCAGACATGGCGGGTGAGTTAAGAAGCAGCGGTCTTAACTCCTGTTTCCAGTGAGCCTGAGGGCTCACGTGGAAACAGGGGGATTGCCCTTGATCATTCGGCCCCATTGTGCTCAATAACTTTGAAAAAAGCAATCAATAATCAATAAGTACTGGAAACTTTTTTTTTTAGTAGCGGCACCATTTTGTTTACAACAAAAAAAGCTCTGTATATAATATATTATGATAGTCAGAACAGCTTAGCCTCTCTATATAACACACTTACTACTAATATACTGAGCAGCAAGGACTAGAATTGGCCCATATGTAAAACTCATTCCCCAAGTTTCACTTTTGGCAGTTTTCAGAGGATCCTTTGGCAACCGCCCCAAGTCAAACTTGGGCAATGTGTTTTACAATGTGGAGCCAAAATAAGATAGTGGAGAAGGGTGCAGGCTCACAATTGTGCTGAAGATAATGTATTTTTCAATTATCATGCCACCTGCTGGAAGTTACCGGTAGTGCTTGCACTGCGATAACTGATATGTACCATTGTTTTTTTTTTGGTCCTGGCATGTAATACAGGGGTTTATGAGGCTAGATAGATAGAGATATATACTAAAATAGATATCACCACATATGAGTCAATATAAATATATATATTTATGTATATATATATATATATATATATATTATATAGCCTATAACCATATGCTATGACCAGATAATTATACATAACACCACATAGGTGACCCAATACACACAGCCTATGGTCAGATAATAACATAATGAACCACATATACAGGGAGTGCAGAATTATTAGGCAAGTTGTATTTTTGAGGATTAATTTTATTATTGAACAACAACCATGTTCTCAATGAACCCAAAAAACTCATTAATATCAAAGCTGAATATTTTTGGAAGTAGTTTTTAGTTTGTTTTAGTTTTAGCTATTTTAGGGGGATATCTGTGTGTGCAGGTGACTATTACTGTGCATAATTATTAGGCAACTTAACAAAAAACAAATATATACCCATTTCAATTATTTATTTTTACCAGTGAAACCAATATAACATCTCAACATTCACAAATATACATTTCTGTCATTCAAAAACAAAACAAAAACAAATCAGTGACCAATATAGCCACCTTTCTTTGCAAGGACACTCAAAAGCCTGCCATCCATGGATTCTGTCAGTGTTTTGATCTGTTCACCATCAACATTGCGTGCAGCAGCAACCACAGCCTCCCAGACACTGTTCAGAGAGGTGTACTGTTTTCCCTCCTTGTAAATCTCACATTTGATGATGGACCACAGGTTCTCAATGGGGTTCAGATCAGGTGAACAAGGAGGCCATGTCATTAGATTTTCTTCTTTTATACCCTTTCTTGCCAGCCACGCTGTGGAGTACTTGGACGCGTGTGATGGAGCATTGTCCTGCATGAAAATCATCCTTTCTTACCTTGGCCATGTCTCTGAGTATTGCACACCTTGTGCTTTTGGGCACTCCAGTGATGTTGCAGCTCTGAAATATGGCCAAACTGGTGGCAAGTGGCATCTTGGCAGCTGCACGCTTGACTTTTCTCAGTTCATGGGCAGTTATTTTGCGCCTTGGGTTTTCCACACGCTTCTTGCGACCCTGTTGACTATTTTGAATGAAACGCTTGATTGTTCGATGATCACGCTTCAGAAGCTTTGCAATTTTAAGAGTGCTGCATCCCTCTGCAAGATATCTCACTATTTTTGACTTTTCTGAGCCTGTCAAGTCCTTCTTTTGACCCATTTTGCCAAAGGAAAGGAAGTTGCCTAATAATTATGCACACCTGATATAGGGTGTTGATGTCATTAGACCACACCCCTTCTCATTACAGAGATGCACATCACCTAATATGCTTAATTGGTAGTAGGCTTTTGAGCCTATACAGCTTGGAGTAAGACAACATGCATAAAGAGGATGATGTGGTCAAAATACTCATTTGCCTAATAATTCTGCACTCCCTGTATTCAGTGTCCATAAACAGTACATTATATGATCCATGTGGAATAGCTGCGCTGTGACCTGTCTATGGACCGGTAACCAGTAATGCCAATGAGACAGAGAAGGGGAACTACTATCTGATTGGCCCTGGCATGGTGGTGCTTGAGGGATCAGGTGGGTGACTGTGAGAGCCTACTGCCTAAAGTCTGGGGGACTGTGACTGCCACTGTGCCACTCAGAGCACTGGGTCTGGGTGAAGAAGGAGCACCTTTGTTACATATACCAGCCGGTGGCATACACATCCTCACCCCTCCATGCGTAATGAGTCACAGTCCACTCCACTGTGGTGAACATAGGTGCGCACAGCCTATTGCATTACACATAAACACACATAAACACAAAGATTAGGTACCAGAAAACCCCAATAATATGGCACACAGTAACCCACATGTTTATAGGGATTCCTATGTGAGGAGTAATTTGTTATTTAGAAAACCCTGGAAGGGGAGAGAGAGGATAGAGACTATGACCCCAATATTCAAAACATTGATGGACCGTCAGAATATTAAAAAAATTGGCGTGTCCAAGTGATGCCGGAGAGCGACAATGTCTCTCCCTTAAAAGTCAATGAGAGCATGACATCACCTCCCACGCCGCCGCTCGTCTGTATTTTACTGCGGAGGAGGGACCCTATTTGAAGTATGCTTACATAGCACAAACAGTGTGCTCACTGAAACTAAAATTAATTTCTGTGTAGATAAATATTACCCATACAGGTATGCGGGCGGGTTAGAAAATTAAGGCCTACAAAATACTAACTAACAATAATCACCCAATCAACCCCCATACAGGTATGCGGGGTGGTTAGGAGATTAAGGCATAAACCGCCACCTCCCAAAGCAAACTAGATCTACACTAACAACACCTAACCACCCCCCTCTAAAATAAACCTCTATAAACTACCCCCCTCTAAACTAACTCCACTAAGTTATAAAAAAAAGATTAGTTACACTAAAAAAAAAAAAAGTTACAAAAAATAATAAAAGGGCCTTTTGTAGTGCATTGCCCTAAAGTGATCTTAGCTCTTTTTCAACAAAAATAAAAAGTTACAAAACCCCCACCTACATTAAAGTAACCCCCACCCCTCAAAAGAAAAAAATATATAACTTTAAAAACCTAGCCTTAGAAATAAAAGTCAAAATAATAAAACCTATTCTTAAAAATAAACACCCAAAAAAAAAAAACCTATCTATCTCCAAAAGTGTTACTCCTAGTTGATGGAGACTTTGGCTCCTCTTGATCCGACGTTGGGCCCATTTTCATCCAAGGTCCATGTGAGGGAGGCCCATCTTCACGGTGGTGAAGGCGGACTTCTGCGGCCTCTTATTCCACCTCCGCTCAGCAATCTTCTTCAATGGCGGGGCTCATCTTCATGCTACGGAGGCAGACTTCTGAGGTGTATGATGTAAACGTATGATGTTGAATTTATCAGAGAATGAATAAAGGATGGTATTTGTTTATATTTTTCTTTATTATCCAACTCCTAACTCCATTTCATTGGCACAACAAGTACATTATAGCAGTGGTCACAAAGATGCCTTGTGTATTTTACCTTACAAAGTGGTTGTAAATGATGTTGTCTCTGAGATTGGCCCCTTTATCCTGGTCGTGCCCCACATATGGTTCTTTGTCCTCCTCATCTTTTTGGAGAACTTGGGACACTTGGATGTCTTGCAGCAATCCTCCCTGTTGTGTGGAGGATGCTGCAGGCAATGATGATCTTCACCACCTTCTCTGAGCTATATTGTAGGGCTCCTCCAGACCTATCAAGAGACCTGAACCTAATCTTGAGGAGCCCAAACAGTCTTTCTATGACTGCCCTGGTTCTTGTATGAGCCTCATTGTATAGCTCCTGTGGCTCATCAGTAGGGTTATGTACTGGCGTTATTAGCCAGTTTTGGCTTATGTAACTTGAGTCATCTATTGAGTATAAAAATAAAAAGTGGTCAACGTGATTTTTTTTAAAAATAATCAAACATATATATCCTTTTTCAGAATTACCCAACTAATGTGAAAGTAAACAAATGTCTTTTCAGTGCAACTATTATTATTTAATTATTTATAAAAAACAACAACCTGCTAATGCACTGAAACACAACTTGAATTTAGAGACATTTTTAACTATTTAAAGAAACCTCTCATTAAAAAACTTCTAAGACTCCAAACATCTCTTGAGCAGAGAAAAATGATATTAAAATATTCAACAATACTAAAAAAATGCAAAGCTATTGATGTTAAACTTTGAAAGAGTCTGTCCAATATTTAAACAAACCACCTGCTAATGCACTGAGACATAATTCAATGTTAAAGGAACAATCAAGCCTAAAAAAAAACGTATATGATTAAAATAGGGCATGTAGTTTTAAACAACTTCCAATTTACTCTTATCACCAATTTTGCTTTGTTCTCTTGATATTCTTAGTTGAAAGCTAAACATAGGAGGTTCATATGCTAATAACTTAGTTCATGTGTTTCATATAGATAACATTGAGCTCATGCACGCAAATTTACCGAGGAGTGAGCACTGATTGGCTAAAATGCAAGTCTGTCAAAAGAACTGAAATAAGGGGGCAGTCTTCAGAGGCTTAGATACAAGGTAATTACAGAGGTAAAATTTGTATTATTATAACTGTGTTGGTTATGCATAACGGGGGAATGGGTAATTAAGGGATTATCTATCTTTTAAAACATCAACAATTCTGGTGTTGACTGTCCCTTTAATAAATGTTTTAAAATTTAAAACTGCCAAAACTTATAGAAAAAACATACGGCTAGATTTAGAGTTTTGTCGGTAACGACCCGCGTAGCTAACGCTGGCTTTTTTCTGGCCGCACCTTTAAAATAACTCTGGTATTGAGAGTCCAAAGAATGGCTGCGTTAGGCTCCAAAAAAGGAGCGTAGAGCATATTTAATGCCACTCCAACTCTCGATACCAGATACTATTCGATCAGCCAATAGAATGCGAGCTCAATCTGATTGGGTGATCGGATCAGCCAATCGGATTGAACTTGATTCTGATTGGCTGATTCCATCAGCCAATCAGAATTTTCCTACCTTAATTCCGATTGGCTGATAGAATCCTATCAGCCAATCGGAATTCGAGGGACGCCATCTTGGATGACGTCCCTTAAAGGAACCGTCATTCGTCGGGAAGTCGTCGTCGGAAGAAGATGGATCCGCGGTGGGGGTCTTCAAGATGGAGCCGGTCCTCATCGGATGAAGATAGAAGATGATGGTTGCCGGTCCGGATCTACTCTTCTTCCCGGATAGGATGAAGACTTTGGAGCCTCTTCTGGACTTCTTCAGCCGCCGGATGATGGATGTCTAGCCCCCGCTTGGGCTTAGATGAAGATTTTGGAGCCAGGACGCATCGGTGATACCCGGTGAGGTGAAGACAAGGTAGGAAGATCTTCAGGGGCTTAGTGTTAGGTTTATTTAAGGGGGGTTTGGGTTAGATTAGGGGTATGTGGGTGGTGGGTTGTAATGTTGGGGGGGGTAGTGTATGTTTTTTTTTACAGGCAAAAGAGCTGAATTCTTTGGGGCATGCCCCGCAAAGGGGCCTGTTCAGGGCTGGTAAGGTAAAAGAGCTTTGAACTTTTTTAATTTAGAATAGGGTAGGGCATTTTTTTATTTTGGGGGGCTTAGAGTAGGTGTAATTAGTTTAAAATTGTTGTAATATTTTTCTGATGTTTGTAAATATTTTTTTATTTTTTGTAACTTAGTTCTTTTTTATTTTTTGTACTTTAGTTAGTTTATTTCATTGTAGTTATTTGTAGGTATTGTATTTAATTAATTTATTGATAGTGTAGTGTTAGGTTTAATTGTAGGTAATTGTAGGTATTTTATTTAATTTATTTATTGATCGTGTAGTGTTAGGTTTATTTGTAACTTAGGTTAGGATTTATTTTACAGGTAATTTTGAAATTATTTTAACTATTTTAGCTATTAAATAGTTATTAACTATTTAAAATCTATTGTACCTGGTTAAAATAAATACAAAGTTACCTGTAAAATAAATATAAATCCTAAAATAGCTATAATATAATTATGATTTATATTGTAGCTATATTAGGGTTTATTTTACAGGTAAGTATTTAGTTTTAAATAGGAATAATTTATTTAATAAGAGTTAATTTATTTCGTTAGATTTAAATTATATTTAACTTAGGGGGGTGTTAGTGTTAGGGTTAGACTTAGCTTTAGGGGTTAATACATTTATTAGAATAGCGGCGAGATTCGGTCGGCAGATTAGGGGTTAATAATTGAAGTTAGGTGTCGGCAATGTTAGGGAGGGCAGATTAGGGGTTAATAAATATAATATAGGGGTCGGCGGTGTTAGGGGCAGCAGATTAGGGGTACATAGCTATAATGTAGGTGGTGGCTCTTTGCGGTCAGCAGATTAGGGGTTAATTATTGTAGGTAGGTGGCGGCGACATTGTGGGGGGCAGGTTAGGGGTTAATAAATATAATATAGGGGTCGGCGATGTTAGGGCAGCAGATTAGGGGTACATAGCTATAATGTAGCCGGCGGCGGCGTGCGGACGGCAGATTAGGGGTTAATAAGTGTAGGTAGATGGCGGCGGCGTTGTGGGGGGCAGATTAGGGGTTAATAAATATAATATAGGGGTCGGCGGTGTTAGGGGCAGCAGATTAGGGGTACATAAGGATAACGTAGGTGGCGGTGAGCAGATTAGGGGTTAAAAAAATTTAATAGAGTGTCGGCGATGTGGGGGGGCCTCGGTTTAGGGGTACATAGGTAGTTTATGGGTGTTAGTGTACTTTAGGGCACAGTAGTTAAGAGCTTTATGAACCGGCGTTAGCCCAGAAAGCTCTTAACTACTGACTTTTTTCTGCGGCTGGAGTTTTGTCGTTAGAATTCTAACGCTCACTTCAGCCACGACTCTAAATACCGGAGTAAGAAAGATCCCATTGAAAAGATAGGATACGCAATTGACGTAAGGGGATCTGCGGTATGGAAAAGTCGCGGCTGAAAAGTGAGCGTTAGACTCTTTTTTGACTGACTCCAAATACAGGCGGTAGCCTAAAACCAGCGTTAGGAGCCTCTAACGCTGGTTTTCACGGCTACCGCCAAACTCCAAATCTAGGCCATAGAATGCACATTGCGATTGCCCCCAAGAGTGAAAGCTTTATCTAGAAATTCTAAAACGCAAAAAAACTCCTGAGCAGTGAGAAATGGTTTTAAAATAGTTGGCAATTCTAAAAAATGCTAAGTTATTGATGTTAAACTTTGAAAGAGCATGTCCAAATGCAAACACATTGAGGCCTATTTTTCAAGCTGTCAACTTACTTGCATTCGACGGCACCAATACGCTCGCCTAACATCGCGGCCGCGGACCTGAACACGCTCTCCATATTTATAACAAAAGCTGTCAAAAAGCAGCTCACCAAGTATGGGGC
The DNA here is from genome assembly GCF_027579735.1 of Bombina bombina. Classification (NCBI taxonomy): domain Eukaryota; kingdom Metazoa; phylum Chordata; class Amphibia; order Anura; family Bombinatoridae; genus Bombina; species Bombina bombina. The sequence continues at coordinate 960,755,915 of NC_069500.1, forward strand.
GATGAGCAGTGGACTGTTGCTAACTGACAGTCATCGATCTCGTTGCTATTCTGCTTTTTCCCAGATTTATTTATACCCTGTCACTAAACACTGCCACTATACTATAATGTTTAACCTCTATCCCGCCGCAACCTAAATAAAGTTATTAACCCCTATCCTGCCGCTCCTGGAGCACACTGCAATTAAATAAAAGTATTAACCCCTATCCCACCGCTCCCGGAGCCCACCTCAACTCTAATAAACTTATTAACCCCTATTCCGCCACTCCCCGACACCGCCGCAACTAACTAAATGTATTAACCCCCATCCCTCTGCTCCCTGAGCCCCCCGCAACTAAATAAAGTTATTAACCCCTAAACCCCTGGCCTCCCACATCACTAACTCTTACTAAATCTATTAACCCCTGAACCCACCAGCCCCCCACATCGCCATAAATTAAATTAACCTATTAACCCCTAAACCTAAGAACCCGCTAACTTTATATTAAATATTAACTCATCCCTATCTTATAATAAATTTAAACTTACCTTTAGATTTAAATTAAACTATATTAAACTAATAATTAATCTACCCTAACTATTATACTAAAATTAAATTAAACTATATTAAACTAATAATTAATCTACCCTAACTGTTATACTAAAATTACAGTAAACTACAAATTATATTAACTATATTACATATTTAAACACCTAACCCTTCTCAAAAAATTAAAATCTACAATAAAAAATGATAAAGTTACAAAAAACTAACAACTAAGTTACATGAAATAACAAACACTGAGTTACAAAAAAAAAAAATAACACTAAGTTACACAAAATAAAAAATAAATGATCAAATATTACACCTAATCTAAGAGCCCTATGAAAATAAAAAAGCCCCCCCAAAATAAAAAAAAACCTAGCCTACAATAAACTACCAATGGCCCTTAAAAGGGACTTTTGCTGGGCATTGCCCCAAATAAATCAGCTCTTTTACCAATAAATAAAAAATACAAATACCCCTCAACAGTAAAACCCACCACCCACACAACCAAACCCCCCAAATAAAAACCTAACTAAAAAAACTTAAGTTCCCCATTGCCCTGAAAAGGGCATTTGTATGGGCATTGCCCTTAAAAGGGCATTTAGCTATTTTTCAAAAGCCCAAACCCTAATCTAAAATTAAAACCCACCCAATAAACCCTTAAAAAAGCCTAACACTAACCCTGAAGATCCACTTACAGTTTCTGAAGAGACAACATCCATCCTCAACGAAGCAGCAGAAGTCCTCATCAAAGCCGGCAGAAGTCTTTATCCAAGCGGCCAAAGTCTTCATCCAAACCCACAGAAGTCTTCATCCAGACGGCATCTTTTATCTTCATCCATCTGGCACGGAGCTGCTCCATCTTCAAGACATCGGGCGTGGAGCATCCTCTTCTGATGTCTTCTTCTTCCGAATGAAGATTCCTTTAAATGTTGTCATCCAAGATGGGGTCCCTTAGATTCCGATTGGCTGATAGAATTTTATCAGCCAATCGGAATTAAGGTTGAAAAAATCCTATTGGCTGTTGCAATCAGCCAATAGGATTGAGCTTTCATCCTATTGGCTGATCCAATCAGCCAGTAGAATTGAGCTTGCATTCTATTGGCTATTCCAATCAGCCAATAGAATGCAAGCTCAATCCTATTGGATGATTGGTGCGTGGCTTTTTGACAGCTTTTTTGTTAAATATATATATGTGTGTGTGTGTGTGTGTGTGTGTGCATTGGAGCCTTTTACAATCAAATAGATGAAAATATGTAAAATCACATTTGTGCAATATTCTTATTTAATAAAGGTTGTAACTATGTGTTTACTGTAAATATTATACATTCCATTGTTCTGTATAGCAGATATGCTCTAAGTCTTTTTAAATAGATATTCATATATATTTCTGTATATACCTATATACATATTCATGTATATATATATATATATATATATATATATATATATATATATATATATATATATATATACTGTATATAGGTTTAAATATATATTAAATCCATCAGATATATATTTAACCCGTAATCTAGACCTATAAAACGGTGCTGTAGTTTTTTTTTTTGTTTTTTTTTTTATTTCAAATGTTCATAATAATGAACTATTTGTTTATTTTTTGCTGATTAGTGGAAGATCACATTACAAATGGGAAAAAACGTCTGACCTTTACATTGTTGTCATATCTATATTTACATTTCAAAATTCTGCAATTTCAAAAGGATGTGTAGACTTTTTATAAACACTGTAACAATGCCATAGTTAACTAGTGAATATTTAGCTGAACATTTGCATATGAACAAAAAAACAATAAAAAAATCACAATCACCACCAAGTATAGAGTCTAAAAGGAACATGCTTGGAATAACCAAAACCAGGCTTTCTTAACATGAGTTGTGCTGATACAGGTTTCTAACATAAAATATTAAAGACAATGCAAGAGCACTTACTCTGAATTCTAAAAGTCAATTTTTAACACACATTTCATATTTTATTTCAATTTGCTGGCCCCTGTATCATGTGGGAGCTATAAGCCAATCACAGATTCATATAAATGTGCACTGTGAACCCTTGCACATGCTGAATAGTAGCTAGTGCCTCACAAACAGGTAGATTATGAGTTTTGCGTTTATGTTTTAACGCTGAAAAAATAATAATTTCAGAGTTAAAACAGCAACGCAGCCATTACAAGTCCTGTCGGTATAGCTGTACCGCAAGCCTTTTAGCCTGTAACGCAATGTCAGTCCCGCACTCGAAAAAATTAAGTTTTTTCATGGGATTCCAATAACGCTGCCATTACGAGTTTTGCGGTGAGGCCAAAAAGCTTGCGTTACACCCTATAGCGACAAGTTCCGTACCGCCATCTGAGACTAATAGATAAAACTGTTACATAAAACTCATAACCAAAGTGATACAAAGTATACTAACACCCAAAAACTACCTATTAAACCCTAAACCGAGGCCCTCCCGCATCGCAAACACTATATTAACCCCTAATCTGCCACTCCCGACATCGCTGACATTAATAAATTTATTCTGCCGCTCCCGACATCATCGCCACTATACTAAAGTTATTAACCCCTATTGCCCTGCACCCCAACATTGCCCACCAGTGACGTGCACTCATAGGAGGCAGGTGAGGCAGTGCCTCCCCTGGCCAAATGGTGCATTACAGCTTTATTTATAAAAATAATAATAATAAAAAAATGTTTTTTTTTTCTTCATTTTTTTTTTATCTTAAAAGGTGACCCCCCCTACCCCTCCACCAAATTCATTATTTTATTTCCATTTTTGTTTTTTTTTTAAAAAAAAAACGTAATATAAGTAATACATTCATTCATATTGCGCAAGAAAGAAGAGGCGAGCTATCCTTTCATTGCACAATATGAAATGTATGTATTGTGTTGTATATGGGCCGCTAAAGACTGCCACCCAGTGGTGAATAATAGCTATGTGCAGCAGTCTCTTGCGGCCCATATACTGCTCCCACCGGAGGCTTGACTTTTCAAGCCTCGGGAGCCCTCAGCCCTGCCTGCCCGCCCCTCAGCCAATCAGACATGAGTATGTCTGAGTCTCTGGGCTGAGTTGCCAGGCGGGAAATTAGGCAGCGTCATTCAGGACAGGGTCAGGTGTTGTTACTTGTGGCCATTATTGTCAGAACAGTCAAGATTCAGAAGGAAGGTTAGTCCATGCACTGCTCTGTGACTGTCAGTGTATTGTCTTCATGAGTTTGACGACCGGACCGGTGTGGGTGGACTGTCACTTGTGACTGAGTGCCAGGCTGTCAGCTGAGTCAGAGCGGTACCGTACAAGACAAGTTACGTTACAACAACATAGTCATAGAGTCATAGGATAGGTGACTGTGACAGACGGTGTGATCTGTGATGAAGAACTGACAAGTTGAAATTGAATATTTTAATACAATACATGTCAGTAAGTTTGTCGTGAGTGCGACGTGACTGAGTCACTGAGCTCTGCCAGGCCAGCCACCCATCTTATATTTGCTGCTAGTGCTTAGTTAATTTTCCACTCCTGTTGTAATACGTAACTACTATATTATAATTATGTTGATTGAGTTTTCAAAGTTTCTGCCAGCCATCCATCTTATAGCTAGAGGAGAACATACTCTACACAGTGCCCACCGGCTGCAATATACTACTTTATTTCAGGATCATCTCTCCTGCACACTCCGTGTTGTTAGGCAAGTTTTCACTGACTGCAGCAGTTATGAGTATGTGATGATCACAATGTGAAGTTAATTTTTTCCTGGTCTAAGGGACTGAAGATTCAGATTAGCAATTATTAGCGTTTCCCAATGGGAAACTCAAATTATTCTGAATCTTCAGTCCCTTAGACCAGGAAAAAATTAACTTCATGTTGTGATCATCACATACTCATACTGCTGCAGTCAGTGAAAACTTGCCTAACAACACGGAGTGTGCAGCACTGCAGGAGGAGAGATGATCCTGAAATAAAGTAGTATATTGCAGCCGGTGGGCACTCACATTGTGTGCTGGGTGTGGATATTGTTAGGTCATCGGTAGGGGGCGGGGCCTCCGGCACTTCCATCTGCAGAAAACTTTTCCCTTATCGCTTGCCTTCTGAGTGAGTTCCAAACCCCTACAGGCTGGAACTGTTCTGGTAAGAGACCCGATCAGGAAATACAGCACATAAGCAGCATCCACATGTTACACCATAATTACATGATGATCTCTGCTGCTCTGATGGCCACTACTGCAATGTGAAATAAACTAATTAAATAAGGAAGGATCAGTCTGATTTACACCCCTTATAAATCATCTTTTGACTTAAACTCATAAGATGAAGTGATTCTTTTTTTTTTAAATTATAAAAGCTGTTGCATCTTCCTTTACATCACTTGAACTGTTTTTTAAATAATATTTTAAAAGAACAATAAATACATTATTGGGAAAGGGCATTAGGTGTTTAGTACATTTGAATTTGTAGTATGTAGATAATCTGTACTTTAATGGCCACACATATGTATGCAGTCCTTTCAAATATTGTTATTTAGCTTCTGCCATTGAATTGTCTCTCCTTCTTCCACTTACAAAGAGGGCAATACATCCACTGCAGAAATATGTTAAAGACAGTGCTGCTTTTGTCTTGCTGACTCCTCTTTCATTTTTAATATGATGATGCGGTTTCAAACAGAAGAATGTAATAAAGAAATCAATACAGCTAAATATTAATGGCTGCCTGTTTAGACATTTCTACCATGCTAGAATACGTAGCATTTTGATAATCTCACACGGGGACCTGGCAGTTAAAGTGTGCACTTTGATTCTGTGCAAATGCAGAAATAAACACTTTTGGTACTCTGTGCTGCACAGAATCCATGTGCATACTTTAATTGCCAGATACCTGTGGTGCCTGTATCTGTAAAAACAGAGCTTTTATCATCTCAGGGAGAATTGGTGTCCCTGAGACTTCCCCTGCCGAACGCTATATGCTGCTGACAGCCACACCAGAGATTTAGCACATAGCTCAGTGCTCACTATACTAACGTGTCTGATCTATTACTTCCCCCACTATACTGGTCAGATCTCCCCATCCTGTTGAGTAACTCCAAAGAGTTACATTCTGTGAGGAAAGGTCACTGGGAGGGAGCAGCTTAATTGACTGACTGCTACATATGTGATTTATGTTCAGAGCAGTTTATCCACGCTGCATGTTCACAGTGAGTACTGTTCTGCTGTATAGTGTTAAATGATTTGTACTCATTTTTATTCAGGTCAGCCCTCTTGTCAGCTTGAACATACTTCAGTTTGCAGGGCAATGTAAAGATGGGGTCCTGTCAGTGTCCTGAACTCAAAACCGGCTACTATTTGTAAATATCAATTCTAAAAGGTCTTTCTGTTCCTTTTACCAAAAAAAAAACAACAACTTTCCAGTTTTCCTGTTAACAAACTGACCTCTTTATCTTGGTTTCCAATGTTGGCTCCTTTTCATATTGTATTGTAGATTGTGGGCTTTTCAGAGCAGGGTCTTCCTCTTCATTTATTAATTTGTTTAGTCTGTTTTATGAATCTAAATCCTTTTAACATGGAACATTAGCCTTGTACACTTCCCCTTACGTATCTTGTACTTATGTACTCATCATCACTATGGAATTTGTCAGTGCTTTATAAAGAAACAATAATACAGTGCATAAAACACATGCACGCTCCCTGAGGCTACCTCAGTATACTCTCATTAAAAAGAGCTGTTTTAATCAAGATAAAGAGGTCAGTTTGAGAACAGAAGTTAATTGGAAAGTTTATATGTATTGCAATGATGTGTGTGTGTGTGTTTGTGTGAGTGTATAAGAGTGTATCTGTGTGTGTGTGTCTATGTGTGTATGTGTGTGTATAAGAGTGTATCTGTGTGTCTGTGTGTGTGTATAAGAGTGTATCTGTGTGTGTGTGTCTATGTGTGTGTGTGTATGAGTGTATCTGTGTGTCTATTTGTGTGTGTGTGTGTTTAAGAGTGTATCTGTGTGTGTGTGTGTGTATAAGAGTGTATCTGTGTGTGTGTGTCTATGTGTGTGTGTGTATAAGAGTGTATCTGTGTGTCTATTTGTGTGTGTGTGTGTTTAAGAGTGTATCTGTGTGTGTGTGTGTGTGTGTGTGTGTGTAAGAGTGTATCTGTGTGTGTGTGTCTATGTGTGTGTGAGTGTATAAGAGTGTATCTGTGTGTGTGTGTCTATGTGTGTGTGTGTGTGTGTATAAGAGTGTATCTGTGTGTCTATGTGTGTGTGTGTATAAGAGTGTATCTGTGCGAGTGTGTCTGTGAGTGTATAAGAATGTATCTGTGTGTGTGTGTCTGTGTTTGTGTAAGTGTATAAGAGTGTATCTGTGTGAGTGTGTCTGTGAGTGTATAAGAATGTATCTGTGTGAGTGTATAAGAGTGTATCTGTGTGTGTGTATGTGTGTCTATGTGTGTGAAAGTGTGTGTGTTTATATGTGTATTTCTATGTTGGGGGGGGGGGGCAATCAATGATATAGTAAGGGGGCCAAGAATTTCTAGTGGAGGTGCTGCCAGGGGTGGAACTACAGGTGCGGCTAGTGGGAGGGCCCACTCAGTGGGAGCAGGTCTGAAATTACTTTTAATAGTGTGTGTTGTGAATCAATCCAGACCCTGATTTGGAGCTTTGTGGAGCATGAATTTCTAGTGGAGGTGCTGCCAGGGGTGGAACTACAGGTGCGGCTAGTGGGGGGGCCCACTCAGTGGGAGCAGGTCTGAAATTACTTTTAATAGTGTGTGTTGTGAATCAATCCAGACCCTGATTTGGAGCTTTGTGGAGCACTGACACTCCCAGATTTTGTCTGTAATGCTGCACCCCCCAGATACTCAGCAGAAAATTTATAGACAGTAAAATTAAATGGCCATTATAGTAAAAAAGAAAAAAAGAAAATTACATACTCTAATTAATTAAAGCATGCTATTTTAAGACTCTGCACCATTATGTGTTTAACCCCCCCCCCCCCGCAAAGATGTTAAACACATAGTAGAAGTACCACTCAGGCCTCACACAATACCACTGGTCCTGAGTGGAAACTGACACTGATACAATTATCAGCACTAGTAGTGTGATTCAGCTGTGCAGTGCAGCTGTGCAGTGCAGTATTTATACTATGTATTTAACCTATTTGCAAGGGTTAATCACGTAGAGGTCCAGGTCACTAGTCTTAATAATGCATGCTCTAAAGAAAAAGAGTATGTAGTTGTTCAACTATAATGTCCCTTTGATTTCTAAATACAGTGATTTTATATATATATATATATATATATATATATATATATATACTGTATATATAATTATATATATATGTGTGTGTGTGTGTTTCTCGGGGGGGGGGGGGGGCAGTGCCTCACCAGCATCTGAACTCACCGCACGTCACTGTTGCCCACACTATAATAAATATATTAACCCCTATTCCACCGCTCCCCGACATTGCCACCACTAAATAAAGTTTAGTTAAATGGATATACTGCCTACAACAAAGGTGCAGACAGATAACAAATAAGAGGCGCCAAAAAGTGAAAATCTAAAAAATAAAACTAGTGATAGTGATGATAATAACAATATAAATCGACTCTGGATAACCAAAAAATATTAATCAAGAAGTGCCAATATTGGATAAAGTAAAATGTCTATAAGAGTTATTCAATAGTAACTAAAAATATCTAGTAAGATAATAATATATATGCACATACATAAAATGGTGAAGTATATTAATTACATATGAAGTATAGGATGATTAATATCGATGGATTATAGTCCAGCAATATAAGTAAAATAATAACTAGTAGTTAAAAAATAATAATAATAAATAAAAAGAAATTATAAAAAAAAAATACAAATTGCAGATATGTGGAAGTGTCCACACAATGATTTTCAAGCAACCAAAATTAGATTAAAGCATAAACAACAAATAGCGGATATGTAGAAATGTCCACACAATGATTTCCAGGCAGCTCCTCTGGTGTGTCGTGCCCTGACACAAGATGAGAATCTAAAACAAAAGAGACAGAGGGCGCCACATAGTGCTATTTGACAACTGTTGTTAGTTAAAGGTGCAGTCTCTGCTAGTTTGGCAGCAACAATTTGGGCAAGAGTGCAATGGACATCAAGCACAGTATAACAGATGCTTCAGGGATAAACAGGAGGGCAGCAGCAATGATACAAACTCACAGAAGTTTAATAAAGCTTGAAAGCATATAAAAACAAGCAAGGCGTTTCTCCGTGTCCCAGCATGGTTTCATCAGGCAAGCATCTGTTATACTGTGCTTGACGTCCATTGCACTCTTGCCCAAATTGTTGCTGTCAAACTAGCAGAGACTGCACCTTTATCTAACAACAGTTGTCAAATAGCAAAGAAGCCCTTTGGGAACCCCACTGCTCCTGATACTCCTGTTGCCGGTACAACAAAGATCACCTGTTCCAGGTGCCTGGGGAGTGACTCTTTGGACTCTGACTGCTTGTATTGCACATCAGTGCTTACTATCAAGTGAGTAGGATACCTGCTACGTACACATCCCTTCACTCATTTTTTACCATCATTTATCTGATCTATGTGGCACCCTCTGTCTCTTCTGTTTTAGACTAAATAAAGTTATTAACCCCTAAAACTCTGGCCTCCCACATCACTACAACTAAATAAACCTATTAACCCCTAAACCGACAGCCCCCCACATTGCAAAAAACTCAATTTACTATATTAACCCCTAAACCTAACCCTAAACCTAACCGTAACCCTAAACCTAGCCCTAACCCTAAACCTAACACCCCCTAACTTTAACATAATTAAAATAGAGCTAAATTAAAGTTACAATTATTAACTAAACTTACCTGTGAAATAAAACCTAACGGCTAGATTTGGAGTTTAGTCGGTAACGACCCGAAAAACTAACGCCGGCTTTTTTCTGGCCGCACCATAAAAATAACTCTGGTATTGAGAGTCCACATAAAGGCTGCGTTAGGCTCCAAAAAAGGAGCGTAGAGCATTTTTAACGCAGCTTCAACTCTCGATACCAGAGTTGCTTACGCAAGCGGCCAGCCTCAAAAACGTGCTCGTGCACGATTCCCCCATAGGAAACAATGGGGCTATTTGAGCTGAAAAAAAACCTAACACCTGCAAAAAAGCCGCGTTCAGCTCTTAACGCAGCCCCATTGTTTGCTATGGGGAAACACTTCCTACGTCTGCACCTAACACTCTAACATGTACCCGGAGTCTAAACACCCCTAAGTTTACACTTATTAACCCCTAATCTGCCGCCCCCGCTATCGCTGACACCTGCATTTTTTTTAACCCCTAATCTGCCGCTCCGTAAACCGCCGCTACTTACATTATCCCTATGTACCCCTAATCTGCTGCCCCTAACACCGCCGACCCCTGTATTATATTTATTAACCCCTAATCTGCCCCCCCTCAACGTCGCCTCCACCTGCCTACACTTATTAACCCCTAATCTGCCGAGCGGCCCGCACCGCTATTATGATAAAGTTATTAACCCCTAATCCGCCTCACTAACCCTATAATAAATAGTATTAACCCCTAATCTGCCCTCCCTAACATCGCCGACACCTAACTTCAATTATTAACCCCTAATCTGCCGACCGGAGCTCACCGCTATTCTAATAAATGGATTAACCCCTAAAGCTAAGTCTAACCCTAACACTAACACCCCCCTAAGTGAAATATAATTTAAATCTAACGAAATTAATTAACTCTTATTAAATAAATTATTCCTATTTAAAGATAAATACTTACCTGTAAAATAAATCCTAATATAGCTACAATATAAATTATAATTATATTATAGCTGTTTTAGGATTTATATTTATTTTACAGGTAACTTTGTATTTATTTTAACCAGGTACAATAGCTATTAAATAGTTAAGAACTATTTAATAGCTAAAATAGTTAAAATAATTACAAAATTACCTGTAAAATAAATACTAACCTAAGTTACAATTAAACCTAACACTACACTATCAATAAATTAATTAAATAAACTACCTACAATTACCTACAATTAACCTAACACTACACTATCAATAAATTAATTAAATACAATTCCTACAAATAAATACAATTAAATAAACTAGCTAAAGTACAAAAAATAAAAAAGAACTAAGTTACAAAAAATAAAAAAATATTTACAAACATAAGAAAAATATTACAACAATTTTAAACTAATTATACCTACTCTAAGCCCCCTAATAAAACAACAAAGCCCCCCAAAATAAAAAATGCCCTACCCTATTCTAAATTACTAAAGTTAAAAGCTCTTTTACCTTACCAGCCCTGAACAGGGCCCTTTGCGGGGCATGCCCCAAGAAGTTCAGCTCTTTTGCCTGTAAAAAAAAAACATACAATACCCCCCCAACATTACAACTCACCACCCACATACCCCTAATCTAACCCAAACCCCCTAATCTAACCCAAACCCCCCTTAAATAAACCTAACACTAAGCCCCTGAAGATCATCCTACCTTGTCTTCACCTCACCAGGTATCACCGATCCGTCCTGGCTCCAGAATCTTCATCCAACCCAAGCGGGGGTTGGCGATCCATCATTTGGTGGCTGAAGAGGTCCAGAAGAGGCTCCAAAGTCTTCATCCTATCCGGGAAGAAGAGGCGATCCGGACCGGCAACCATCTTGATCCAAGCGGCATCTCCTATCTTCATCCGATGACGACCGGCTCCATCCTGAAGACCTCCACCGCGGACCCATCTTCTTCCGGCGACGTCCAACTGAAGAATGACGATTCCTTTAAGGGACGTCATCCAAGATGGCGTCCCTCGAATTCCGATTGGCTGATAGGATTCTATCAGCCAATCGGAATTAAGGTAGGAATATTCTGATTGGCTGATGGAATCAGCCAATCAGAATCAAGTTCAATCCGATTGGCTGATCCAATCAGCCAATCAGATTGAGCTTGCATTCTATTGGCTGTTTCGATCAGCCAATAGAATGCAAGCTCAATCTGATTGGCTGATTGGATCAGCCAATCAGATTGAACTTGATTCTGATTGGCTGATTCCATCAGCCAATCAGAATATTCCTACCTTAATTCCGATTGGCTGATAGAATCATATCAGCCAATCGGAATTCGAGGGACGCCATCTTGGATGACATCCCTTAAAGGAACCGTCATTCTTCAGTTGGACGTCGCCGGAAGAAGATGGGTCCGCGGTGGAGGTCTTCAGGATGGAGCCGGTCGTCATCGGATGAAGAGAGAAGACGCCGCTTGGATCAAGATGGTTGCCGGTCCGGATCGCCTCTTCTTCCCGGATAGGATGAAGACTTTGGAGCCTCTTCTGGACCTCTTCAGCCGTCGGATGATGGATCGCCAACCCCCGCTTGGGTTGGATGAAGATTTTGGAGCCAGGACGGATCGGTGATACCTGGTGAGGTGAAGACAAGGTAGGATGATCTTCAGGGGCTTAGTGTTAGGTTTATTTAAGGGGGGTTTGGGTTAGATTAGGGGTATGTGGGTGGTGGGTTGTAATGTTGGGGGGTATTGTATTTTTTTTTTACAGGCAAAAGAGCTGAACTTCTTGGGGCATGCCCCGCAAAGGGCCCTGTTCAGAGCTGGTAAGGTAAAAGAGCTTTTAACTTTAGTAATTTAGAATAGGGTAGGGCATTTTTTATTTTGGGGGGCTTTGTTGTTTTATTAGGGGGCTTAGAGTAGGTGTAATTAGTTTAAAATTGTTGTAATATTTTTCTTATGTTTGTAAATATTTTTTTATTTTTTGTAACTTAGTTCTTTTTTATTTTTTGTACTTTAGCTAGTTTATTTAATTGTATTTATTTGTAGGAATTGTATTTAATTAATTTATTGATAGTGTAGTGTTAGGTTAATTGTAGGTAATTGTAGGTAGTTTATTTAATTAATTTATTGATAGTGTAGTGTTAGGTTCAATTGTAACTTAGGTTAGTATTTATTTTACAGGTAATTTTGTAATTATTTTAACTATTTTAGCTATCAAATAGTTCTTAACTATTTAATAGCTATTGTACCTGGTTAAAATAAATACAAAGTTACCTGTAAAATAAATATAAATCCTAAAATAGCTATAATATAATTATAATTTATATTGTAGCTATATTAGGATTTATTTTACAGGTAAGTATTTATCTTTAAATAGGAATAATTAATTTAATAAGAGTTAATTAATTTCGTTAGATGTAAATTATATTTAACTTAGGGGGGTGTTAGTGTTAGGGTTAGACTTAGCTTTAGGGGTTAATCCATTTATTAGAGTAGCGGTGAGCTCCGGTCGGCAGATTAGGGGTTAATAATTGAAGTTAGGTGTCAGCGATGTTAGGGAGGGCAGATTAGGGGTTAATACTATTTATTATAGGGTTAGTGAGGCGGATTAGGGGTTAATAACTTTATTATAGTAGCAGTGCGGTCCGCTCGGCAGATTAGGGGTTAATAAGTGTAGGCAGATGGAGGCGACGTTGAGGGGGGCAGATTAGGGGTTAATAAATATAATACAGGGGTCGGCGGTGTTAGGGGCAGCAGATTAGGGGTACATAAGGATAACGTAGGTGGCGGCGCTTTGCGGTCGGCAGATTAGGGGTTAATAAGTGTAGGCAGATGGAGGCGACGTTGAGGGGGCAGATTAGGGGTTAATAAATATAATATAGGGGTCGGCGGTGTTAGGGGGAGCAGATTAGGGGTACATAAGGATAACGTAGGTGGCGGTCGGCAGATTAGGGGTTAAAAAAATTTATTCGAGTGTCGGCGATGTGGGGGGACCTCGGTTTAGGGGTACATAGGTAGTTTATGGGTGTTAGTGTACTTTAGATTACAGTAGTTAAGAGCTTTAGAAACCAGCGTTATCCCAGAAAGCTCTTAACTACTAACTTTTTTCCTGCGGCTGGAGTTTTGTCGTTAGATGTCTAACGCTCACTTCAGACACGACTCTAAATACCGGAGTTAGAAAGATCCCATTGAAAAGATAGGATACGCAAATGACGTAAGGGGATCTGCGGTATGGAAAAGTCGCGGCTGAAAAGTGAGCGTTAGACCCTATTTTGAGTGACTCCAAATACCGGCGGTAGCCTAAAACCAGCGTTAGGAGCCTCTAATGCTGGTTTTCACGGCTAACGCCAAACTCCAAATCTAGGTCTAAGCTAGTTACAATATAACTAATAGTTATATTGTAGCTAGCTTAGGTTTTATTTTTAATTCACAGGTAAGTTTGTATTTATTTTAACGAGGTAGACTAGTTACTAAATAGTTATTAACTATTTACTAACTACCTAGTTAAAATAAATACAAACTTACTAGTGAAATAAAACTACTGCCTTACACTAAAACCTAACATTACAAAAAAAACCACTAAAATTACAAAAAATAAAAAACCTACCATTACAAAAAATAACAAACGAAATTATCCAAAACAATAAAAATTATTCCTATTCTAGTACCTTGTTTAACAAAAAAAATCCCACCCCAAAATAAAAAATTTGCATACAAAGAGAGAAGCGCTCTACCAGGAACGAACAACAGCTCAGTGGCTTGTTCTATGGCGATTTACCACCCGGAAGCAGCCTCTTTTAGACCAGTGTGCTTTTCACAGAAGAAAACTTTCCTGAAGTATATCAGTCTGATCCCGCCAAGTAAGGTCAGTCCAGCCCCGAAATACCAGGCAATTCTCCTCTGAACAAGGAACATGACAACCCCAGACGATCGTTTCGGCCTTCTATGGGCCTCGTCAGTGAGGTGCAGCCACATTCCTCTAAGCACACTGGGCAAGGAGTCCACGTCTGGTTTCCCCCATCACCCATAGGGAGACTTCCCCAGGGTCATAATAATTTGCATACAAAGAGAGAAGCGCTCTACCAGGAACGAACAACAGCTCAGTGGCTTGTTCTATGGCGATTTACCACCCGGAAGCAGCCTCTTTTAGACCAGTGTGCTTTTCACAGAAGAAAACTTTCCTGATGTATATCAGTCTGATCCCGCCAAGTAAGGTCAGTCCAGCCCCGAAATACCAGGCAATTCTCCTCTGAACAAGGAACATGACAACCCCAGACGATCGTTTCGGCCTTCTATGGGCCTCGTCAGTGAGGTGCAGCCACATTCCTCTAAGCACACTGGGCAAGGAGTCCACGTCTGGTTTCCCCCATCACCCATAGGGAGACTTCCCCAGGGTCATAATAATTTGCATACAAAGAGAGAAGCGCTCTACCAGGAACGAACAACAGCTCAGTGGCTTGTTCTATGGCGATTTACCACCCGGAAGCAGCCTCTTTTAGACCAGTGTGCTTTTCACAGAAGAAAACTTTCCTGAAGTATATCAGTCTGATCCCGCCAAGTAAGGTCAGTCCAGCCCCGAAATACCAGGCAATTCTCCTCTGAACAAGGAACATGACAACCCCAGACAATCGTTTCGGCCTTCTATGGGCCTCGTCAGTGAGGTGCAGCCACATTCCTCTAAGCACACTGGGCAAGGAGTCCACGTCTGGTTTCCCCCATCACCCATAGGGAGACTTCCCCAGGGTCATAATAATTTGCATACAAAGAGAGAAGCGCTCTACCAGGAACGAACAACAGCTCAGTGGCTTGTTCTATGGCGATTTACCACCCGGAAGCAGCCTCTTTTAGACCAGTGTGCTTTTCACAGAAGAAAACTTTCCTGAAGTATATCAGTCTGATCCCGCCAAGTAAGGTCAGTCCAGCCCCGAAATACCAGGCAATTCTCCTCTGAACAAGGAACATGACAACCCCAGACGATCGTTTCGGCCTTCTATGGGCCTCGTCAGTGAGGTGCAGCCACATTCCTCTAAGCACACTGGGCAACATTACAAAAAAACCCACTAAAATTACAAAAAATAAAAAACCTACCATTACAAAAAATAACAAACGAAATTATCCAAAACAATAAAAATTATTCCTATTCTAGTACCCTGTTTAACAAAAAAAATCCCACCCCAAAATAAAAAACCCTAATCTATAATAAACTACCAAGGGCCCTTAAAAGGGCCTTTTGTAGGGCATTGCCCTAAAGAAATCAGCTTTTTTTCTACAAAAGAAAAACATACACCCCAGTATACAATCCGCCAATCCCCAACGCCACAAATAAAAATAAAGTAAAACCTAATCTGTCCATTAAAAATAAAAAATTGATATTCTAAAAAAAACACCCCAAAACAGAAAAAAACATTACACAAAATAACAACAAATTATCCAAAATAATAACAATTATTCCTATTCTAATACCCATTTTAAAAAACCCACTCCAAAATAAAAGAAACCTACTCTATAATAAACTACCAATAGCCCTTAAAAGGGCTTTTTGTAGAGCATTGCCCTAAAGAAATCAGCTCTTTTTCTAAACAATAATACGAAGACCCACTAACATTATAAACCTAAAAAAAACCCTAATCTACTCATTGCCACCCCAAAAAAACTTAACCCCCCCTCCCCCCACTAACCTCTCTTTAGGTACTCACAGTTGCTAAAGTCCCGTTTGAATGATCTTCATCCCGGCGGCTCCATCTTCATCCAGACGGCTCCATCTTCATCCATCGTGGGACCGGTATCTTCTTCATCCCTGCGGAGGCAGAGTGGTCTATACTCGGAGGCGGAGGTCAATAGAAATGAGAGCTGCTTAAATCCTATTGGCTGATTTGAACAGCCAATAGGATTTTAGCAGGCCTAATTCCTATTGACTGATTAAAATCTTTCAGCCAATAGGAATGCAATGGTACCCCCAGTATAAAAGTGGTACCTTGCATTTGAATCCTTAATGCGCGGCGGACGATCGCATGAAGAGGTCCTCTATGTGGAATCGATGGACCTCCGCCTTGGACCTTCACCTGGACCTCCGCCTGGTACTCCGCTTCCACGCATCGACCACTCCACCTCCGCATTAACGAAGATACCGGTCCCGCGATGGATGAAGATGGAGCCACCTGGATGAAGCTCGTTCAAACGGGACTTCATCAACTGTGAGTACCTAAAGAGGGGTTAGTGTTAGTAATTTTTTTTTTTATTAGGGTTTGGGCATTTCTTAAAAGAGCTGAATGCCCTTTTAAGGACAATGCCCATACAAATGCCCTTTTCAGGGCAATGGGTAGATTAGGTTTTTTTAGATAGTTTTTTTTATTTTGTAGGTTTGAGGGGGTGGGGGGTTTGTAATGTTAGTGGGTCTTTGTATTTTTGTTTAGAAAAAGAGCTGATTCTTTAGGGCAATGCCCTACAAAAGGCCCTTTTTAGGGCCTACAAAATGCCCTTTTAAGGGCCCTTGATAGTTTATTATAGATTAGGGTTTTTTATTTTGAGGTGTTTTTTTGTTTTTTTTACACTGGGTATTAGAATAGGAATAATTTTTATTGTTTTGGATAATTTTGTTTGTTTGTTTTTTGTAATGGTAGGTTTTTTTTTAATTATTTTTAATTTTAGTATTTTTTTTTTATGGTAAGTTTTTTTATTTTTGTAATGTTAGGTTTTAGTGTAAGGCAGCTAAGCTAAGGTTTTATTTCACAGGTAAGTTTGTATTTATTTTAACTAGGTAGTTAGTAAATAGTTAATAACTATTTAATAACTAGTCTACCTAGTTAAAATAAATACAAACTTACCTGTGAAATAAAAATTAAACCTAAGCTAGCTACAATATAACTATTAGTTTAAATTGTATCTAGCTTAAGTTTTATATTACAGGTAAGTATGTATTTAGTTTTAAATAGGTATTGTTTAGTTAATAATTGTAACTATAATTTAGCTCTATTTAATTATGTTAAAGTTAGGGGGTGTAGGGTTAGGTTTAGGGGTTAATAGTTTAATTTAGGTTGTTTCAATGTGGGGATTGGCAGTTTAGGGGTTAATAGGTTTATTTAGTGGTAGTGATGTGGGAGGCCAGAGGTTTAGGGGTTTATAGCTTTATTTAGTGGCAGCGATGTCGGGGAGCGGAGGAATAGGGGTTACTATCTTCAATATAGTGTGGGCGATGTTGAGGTGCGGGGGAATAGGGGTTAATAACTTTAGTATAGTGTCGGCGATATCGAGAGCGGCAGATTAGGGTTAATAGATTTATTTTGGTGGTTGCAAAGTCGGGAGCAGCAGATTAGGGGTTAATAAGTTTATGTAGGTGTTGGCGATGTCGGGGGCAGCAGATTAGGGATAGTTAGACGTGGGGTTTATGTTAGGGTGTTAGGTTTAAACATAACTTTTTCCCCCCCATAGACATCAATGGGGTTGCGTTACGAAGCTTTTTCATTTCTCGCTTCAGGTGTCAGGTTTTTTTCTAACACGCTCTCCCCATTGATATCTATGGGGAAAGCGTGCACAAGCACATCAAAGCAGCACTTGTATTTTGTGCGGTATTGAGCTCAACGCAACCATATTGCACGCACAAGCCGGCTTTTCAAAAACTCGTAATGGCAGCACTATGGAGGGTGAAATAATGCAACTTTTGTTGTGTTCGGTAACTACCCTCTATAGTGCAAAACTTGTAATCTAGGTGAAAGTGTTCATATAAAAAAATTGGGCACATTTTGATAGTGGTAGTGATAAATTTGAATGTTTCTTAAAACTTTATCCTGTATCTGATTAATGAAAGTTTAATTTTGAATTAGAAAACTTAGAAATAGGCTCCTAGCAGATGGGCCCATAGTCCAAAGCAGTTAGAATATGCAAGATCTGTGAATGGATTAGTCTCGAGTGAATAATGTGGAATACAGAAAATAGACATTTATGATGTACCTTGTGTTGTTGCCTGCTTAACCTCAGGCAGACCTGGTACAAAAATAGAGCTATTTAAGTCAGACACAGTGCTCTCTATAAGCACCTTCAACAATTTTCCAACTAGCAGGAGAACAGCACAGTGACTGAAGTTCTCCATAACATACAGTATATAAGATATAAGGGAGCAAGAATATAGCTAGGCTTTTTCTCTTCTGTAGCCCCACCATCACTGTACAGGGCTGTGGCCATGACCACTCCTACTTGAGTGTCCATGAAACATAGTTTATGGTGCAGAGGACTTTTTAAATCAGATTCCTTACCATTTTTACTGGTGGTGGGTGTTATGGCCCCTTCTCAAGGCCACCACAGGCCACAACATTCAGAATCACCAAGTGGGACTGTTCAAGTTATGAGGTTATATGATTTATAATTTTTATTGTTTTCCTCCCAACTATTTTTGATTAAAACATACAATTAACTGTCGGCTAGAATATGAGTTTTGCGGTATGAGTGAAAAAGCAGCGTTAAGGCTCTTTTTCACTACCGCTGGTATTACGAGTTTTGCAGGTTTAGCTGCACCGCACATGTTTTTGGCCGTAACGCAACATAACTATCGCAGCTTTAAAAAAAAAAAATTTCAATGTGACTTCCATAGCGCCGGTATTATGAGTCTGCCTGGGAGGCCAAAAAGTTAGTGGTACAGCCCATAACTACAAGATCCATACCGTAAACTAAAATGTCAGTAGTTATGGGTTTTATGCTACAACGCCGTAACATAAAAGTCATAACTAAAGTGCTAAAAAGTACACTAACACCCATAAATTACCTATTAACCCCTAAACTGAGGCCCTCCCGCATCGCAAACACTAAAATAAAATTATTAACCCCTAATCTGCCTCTCCGGACATCACCGCCACTATAATACACATATTAACCCCTAAACCGCCATACTCCCGCATCGCAAACACTAGTTAAATATTATTAACCCCTAATCTGCTGTCCCCAAAGTCGCTGCCACGATACTAAAGTTATTAGCCCCTAAACCTAACCCCAACACCCACTAACTTTAATGTAATTAAAATAAATCTAAATAAAACCTACTATTAATAACTAATTCCTATTTAAAACTAAATACTTACCTGTAAAATAAACCCTAAGCTAGCTACAATATAACTAATAGTTACATTGTAGCTATCTTAGGTTTTATTTTTATTTCACAGGCAAGTTTGTATTTATTTTAACTAGGTAGACAAGTTAGTAAATAGTTATTAACATAAATAATAAATACAAATTTACCTGTAAAATAAAACCTAGCCTGTCTAACACCTAACCTTACACTACAATTAAAACAATTACATTAATTAAATACAATTAACTAAATTACAAAAACAAACACTAAATTACACAAAATAAAAAAGAAATTATCAAATATTTAAACTAATTACATCTAATCTAATAGCCCTATAAAAATAAAAAGCCCCCCCAAAATAAAAAACCCTCTAGCCTAAACTAAACTGCCAATAGCCCTTAAAAGGTCCTTTTAAGGGGCATTGCCCCAAAGAAATTAGATCTTTGACCTGTAAAAAAAAAATACAAACAACCCCCCCCCAACAGTGAAACCCACAACCCACACAACCAACCCCCCCAAATAAAATCCTATCTAAAAAACCTAAACTCCCCATTGCCCTGAAAAGGGCATTTAGCTCTTTTTCTGCCCAAACCTTAATCTAAAAATAAAACCCACCCAATAAACCCTTAATAAAACCTAACACTAACCCCCGAAGATCCACTTACAGTTTTTGAAGACCCAACATCCTTTCTCAACAAAGCGACAGACGTCTTCATCCAAGCAGCAAGAAGTCCTCAACGAAGCCGGGAGAAGTCTTCATCCAAGCGGGCCGAAGTCTTCATCCAAGCCAGCAAAAGTCTTCATCCAGACGGCATCTTCTATCTTCATCCGGCGGAGCATCCTCTTCTTACAACGGCGATTGAAGAATTCATTTTCCTTTAAGGGACGTCATCCAAGATGGCGTCCCTTGAATTCCAATTGGCTGATAGAATTCTATCAGCCAATAGGAATTAAAGGTGAAAAAATCCTATTGGCTGATGCAATCAGTCAATAGGATTGAGCTTCAATCCTATTGGCTAATCCAATCAACCGTTTTCAACCTTAATTTATTGGCTGATTGGCTGATCCAATCAATTTTTTTAAAATTAATTCCGATTGACTAATAGAATTCTATCAGCCAATCGGAATTCAAGGGACGCCAGCTTGGATGATGTCCCTTAAAGGAACCTTCATTCTTCATTCACCGTTGTAAAAAGAGGAGGCTCCATGCCGGATTGTCTTGAAGATGGAGCCTCTCCGCGCCAGATGGATGAAGATAGAAGATGCCGTCTGGATGAAGACTTCTGCCAGCTTGGATGAAGACTTCTTGCCACTTGGATGAAGACTTTTGCCACTTCATTGAGGATGGATGTTGGGTTTTCAAAAACTGCAAGTGGAGCTTCGGGGGTTAGTGTTAGGTTTTATCAAGGGTTTATTTTTGTCGGTTTTATTTTTAGATTAGGATTTGGGCAGCAAAAGAGCTAAATGCCCTTTTAAGGGCAATGCCCATCCAAATGCCCTTTTTTAGGGCAATGGGGAACTTAGGTTTTTTAGATAAGATTTTATTTGGTGGGGTTGGTTGTGTGGGTGGTGAGTTTTACTGTTGGGGGGGTTGTTTGTATTTTTTTTTACAGGTAAAAGAGCTGATTTCTTTGGGACAATTCCCCACAAAAGGCCCTTTTAAGGGCTATTGGCAGTTTAGTTTAGGCTAGGGTTTTTTTTATTTTGGGGGGGCTTTTTTATTTTGATAGGGTTATTAGATTAGGTGTAATTAGTTTAAATATTTGATAATTTCTTTTTTATTTTGTTTAAATTAGTGTTTGTTTTTTTGATTGTATTTAAATAATGTAATTTATTTAATTGTTGTGTAAGGTTAGGTGTTAGTGTAAGACAGGTTAGGTTTTATTTTACAGGTAAATTTGTATTTATTTTAACTAGGTATTTAGTAAATAGTTAATATCTATTTACTAACTAGTCTACCTAGTTAAAATAAATACAAACTTGCCTGTAAAATAAAAATAAAACCTAACATAGCTACAATGTAACTATTAGTTATATTGTAGCTAGCTTAGGCTTTATTTTAAGGTAAGTATTTAGTGTTAAATAGGAATTATTTACGGCTAGATTTAGAGTTTTGTCGGTAACGACCCGCGTAGCTAACGCTGGTTTTTTCTGGCCGCATCTTTAAAATAACTCTGGTATTGAGAGTCCACCGAATGGCTGCGTTAGGCTCCAAAAAAGGAGCGTAGAGCATATTTAACGCAACTTCAACTCTCAATACCAGAGTTGCTTACGGACGCGGCCAGCCTCAAAAACGCGCTCGTGCACGATTCCCCCATAGGAAACAATGGGGCTGTTTGAGCTGAAAAAAAACCTAACACCTGCAAAAAAGCCGCGTTCAGCTCCTAACGCAGCCCCATTGTTGTCTATGGGGAAACACTTCCTACGTCTGCACCTAACACCCCTAACCTTACACTTATTAACCCCTATTCTGCCGCCCCCCGCTATCGCTGACCCCTGCATATTATTTTTAACCCCTAATCTGCCGCTCCGTAAACCGCCGCTACATACATTATCCCTATGTACCCCTAATCTGCTGCCCCTAACACCGCCGACCCCTATATTATATTTATTAACCCCTAATCTGCCCCCCACAACGTCGCCTCCACCTGCCTACACTTATTAACCCCTAATCTGCTGACCGGACCGCACCGCTATTATAATAAAGTTATTAACCCCTAATCCGCCTCACTAACCCTATAATAAATAGTATTAACCACTAATCTGCCCTCCCTAACATCGCCGACACCTAACTTCAAACATTAACCCCTAATCTGCCGACCGAATCTCGCCGCTATTCTAATAAATGTATTAACTCCTAAAGCTAAGTCTAACCCTAACACTAACACCCCCCTAACTTAAATATAATTTTAATCTAACGAAATTAATTAACTCTTATTAAATAAATTATTCCTATTTAAAGCTAAATACTTACCTGTAAAATAAATCCTAATATAGCTACAATATAAATTATATTTATATTATAGCTATTTTAGGATTAATATTTATTTTACAGGTAACTTTGTATTTATTTTAACCAGGTACAATAGCTATTAAATAGTTAAGAACTATTTAATAGCTAAAATAGTTAAAATAATTACAAAATTACCTGTAAAATAAATCCTAACCTAAGTTACAATTAAACCTAACACTACACTATCAATAAATAAATTAAATAAAATACCTACAATTACCTACAATTAAACCTAACACTACACTATCAATAAATTAATTAAATACAATACCTACAAATAACTACAATGAAATAAACTAACTAAAGTACAAAAAATAAAAAAGAACTAAGTTACAAAAAATAAAAAATATTTACAAACATAAGAAAAATATTACAACAATTTTAAACTAATTACACCTATTCTAAGCCCCCTAATAAAATAACAAAGACCCCCAAAATAAAAAAATGCCCTACCATATTCTAAATTACTAAAGTTAAAAGCTCTTTTACCTTACCAGCCCTGAACAGGGCCCTTTGCGGGGCATGCCCCAAGAAATTCAGCTCTTTTTCCTGTAAAAAAACACATACAATACCCCCCCCCCAAACATTACAACCCACCACCCACATACCCCTAATCTAACCCAAACCCCCCTTAAATAAACCTAACACTAAGCCCCTGAAGATCTTCCTACCTTATCTTCACCATACCAGGTATCACCGATCCGTCCTGGCTCCGATATCTTCATCTAAGCCCAAGCGGGGGCTAGACATCCATCATCCGACGGCTGAAGAAGTCCAGAAGAGGCTCCAAAGTCTTCATCCTATCCGGGAAGAAGAGTAAATCCGGACCAGCAACCATCTTCTTCCAAGCGGCATCTTCTATCTTCATCCGATGAGGACCGGCTCCATCTTGAATCAGCCAATCAGAATCAAGTTCAATCCGATTGGCTGATTCAATCAGCCAATCAGATTGAGCTTGCATTCTATTGGCTGTTCCGATCAGCCAATAGAATGTGAGCTCAATCTGATTGGCTGATCGGATCAGCCAATCGGATTGAACTTGATTCTGATTGGCTGATTCCATCAGCCAATCAGAATTTTCCTACCTTAATTCCGATTGGCTGATAGAATCCTATCAGCCAATCGGTATTCGAGGGACGCCATCTTGGATGACGTCCCTTAAAGGAACCATCATTCGTCGGGAAGTCGTCGGAAGAAGAAGATGGGTCCGCGGTGGAGGTCTTCAAGATGGAGCCGGTCCTCATCGGATGAAGATAGAAGATGCCGCTTGGAAGAAGATGGTTGCTGGTCTGGATCTACTCTTCTTCCCGGATAGGATGAAGACTTTGGAGCCTCTTCTGGACTTCTTCAGCCGTCGGATGATGGATGTCTAGCCCCCGCTTGGGCTTAGATGAAGATATCGGAGCCAGGACGGATCGGTGATACCTGGTATGGTGAAGATAAGGTAGGAAGATCTTCAGGGGCTTAGTGTTAGGTTTATTTAAGGGGGGTTTGGGTTAGATTAGGGGTATGTGGGTGGTGGGTTGTAATGTTGGGGGGGGGGTATTGTATGTTTTTTTTTTTACAGGCAAAAGAGCTGAATTTCTTGGGGCATGCCCCGCAAAGGGCCCTGTTCAGGGCTGGTAAGGTAAAAGA
This sequence comes from Bombina bombina, assembly GCF_027579735.1. Taxonomy (NCBI): domain Eukaryota; kingdom Metazoa; phylum Chordata; class Amphibia; order Anura; family Bombinatoridae; genus Bombina; species Bombina bombina. The sequence continues at coordinate 960,779,930 of NC_069500.1, forward strand.
GCTTTGAACTTTAGTAATTTAGAATAGGGTAGGGCATTTTTTATTTTGGGGGGCTTTGTTATTTTATTAGGGGGCTTAGAGTAGGTGTAATTAGTTTAAAATTGTTGTAATATTTTTCTTATGTTTGTAAATATTTTTTTATTTTTTGTAACTTAGTTCTTTTTTATTTTTTGTACTTTAGTTAGTTTATTTCATTGTAGTTATTTGTAGGTATTGTATTTAATTAATTTATTGATAGTGTAGTGTTAGGTTTAATTGTAGATAATTGTAGGTATTTTATTTAATTTATTTATTGATAGTCAAGTGTTAGGTTTAATTGTAACTTAGGTTAGGATTTATTTTACAGGTAATTTTGTTATTATTTTAACTATTTTAGCTATTAAATAGTTCTTAACTATTTAATAGCTATTGTACCTGGTTAAAATAAATACAAAGTTACCTGTAAAATAAATATAAATCCTAAAATAGCTATAATATAATTATAATTTATATTGTAGCTATATTAGGATTTATTTTACAGGTAAGTATTTAGCTTTAAATAGGAATAATTTATTTAATAAGAGTTAATTAATTTCGTTAGATTAAAATTATATTTAAGTTAGGGGGTGTTAGTGTTAGGGTTAGACTTAGCTTTAGGGGTTAATACATTTATTAGAATAGCGGCGAGATTCAGTCGGCAGATTAGGGGTTAATAATTGAAGTTAGGTGTCGGCGATGTTAGGGAGGGCAGATTAGGGGTTAATAAATATAATATAGGTGTCGGCGGTGTTAGGGGCAGCAGATTAGGGGTACATAGCTATAATGTAGCTGGCGGCGGCATGCGGACGGCAGATTAGTGGTTAATAAGTGTAGGTAGCTGGCTGCGACATTGTGGGGGGCAGGTTAGGGGTTAATAAATATAATATAGGGGTCGGCGGTGTTAGGGGCAGCAGATTAGGGGTACATAAGTATAACGTAGGTGGCGGTCGGCAGATTAGGGGTTAAAAAAATTTAATCGAGTGTCGGCGATGTGGGGGGGCCTCGGTTTAGGGGTACATAGGTAGTTTATGGGTGTTAGTGTACTTTAGAGCACAGTAGTTAAGAGCTTTATAAACCGGCGTTAGCCCAGAAAGCTCTTAACTACTGACTTTTTTCTGCGGCTGGAGTTTTGTCGTTAGAATTCTAACGCTCACTTCAGACACGACTCTAAATACCGGAGTTAGAAAGATACCATTGAAAAGATAGGATACGCAATTTACGTAAGGGGATCTGCGGTATGGAAAAGTCGCGGCTGAAACGTGAGCGTTAGACCCTTTTTTGACTGACTCCAAATACCGGCGGTAGCCTAAAACCAGCGTTAGGAGCCTCTAACGCTGGTTTTCACGGCTACCGCCAAACTCTAAATCTAGGTCTTAGTTATTAATAGTAGGTTTTATTTAGATTTATTTTAATTACATTAAAGTTAGTGGGTGTTAGGGTTAGGGTTTGGTTTAGGGGTTAATAACTTTAGTATAGTGGAGGTGATGTTGGGGGCGGCAGATTAGGGGTTAATAAGTGAAGGTAGCGGGCAGTGACATTGGGGGCGGCAGATTAGGGGTTAATAAGTGTAGGTAGGTGGAGGCGACATTGGGGGCGGCAGATTAGGGGTTAATAAGTGTAATGTAGGTGGCGGTGATGTCGGGGCGGCATATTAGGGGTGTTTAGACTCGGGGTTTATGTTAGGGTGTTAGGTGTAAACATAAATTTTGTTTCCCCATGGGAATCAAAGGGGCTGTGTTACGGAGCTTTAAGCTCCTTTATTGCAGGTGTTAGGCTTTTTTTTAGCCAGATCTCCCCATTGATGTCTATGGGGAAATCGTGCACGAGCACGTAAAAACAGCTAACCGCAGCTCACAACAGCGCTGGTATTGGAGTGCGGTATGGAGCTCAATTTTGCTTTACGCTCACTTATTGCCTGCTAATGCTGGGTTTTTGTAAATCTTTAATAGCAGTGCTATAGGGAGGTAAGCGGTGACAAGTTAGTACCGAGCAGCTCTTACCGCAAAACTCGTAATCTAGCCGTGTGTTTCTGATGTTTCTACCAACTTGGTACTGAAAATTTCTGATGCCTATAAAGATACCAAATATTGGTTTGATCCTGTTAGAATATTATATTTAATTCTATATCTTCTTAAATAAAGTCTGTTAGCAACTCCACCTACATAAAAGTTTGAATGTCGCTAACTAATGAAGACAATTAAATGAATACAATATTTTTACACTTCCACATCTTTACAAACCCAGACCGGCACCAATTCGTAGATGTTAAAACTAGAATCTTCATTGTATGAGTTAAAAATAGACACACCAGAAAAATTAACAGCCAAACAGCTACTGCCTTGTTAAAAAAATTGTGTTGAAGGCTACAACCTCAGCCCAATGACGTCACTGACGCATTTCAGGTGTTACCCGTAGTCATAGTTACCGGCATGGGGTCTAGCTCACCTTAAATAGGTTTGTTTCAGGTGTAAGCCTTCAACGTATTGCTATACAATTAACACTTTACGAACACAATTTTAACTTAACCGATGAACTTATACCAATATTTACACAATATATGGCCTAGATTTAGAGTTTGGCGGTAGCCGTGAAAACCAGCGTTAGAGGCTCCTAACGCTGGTTTTAGGCTACCGCCGGTATTTGGAGTCAGTCAAAAAAGGGTCTAACGCTCACTTTTCAGCCGCGACTTTTCCATACCGCAGATCCCCTTACGTAAATTGCGTATCCTATCTTTTCAATGGGATCTTTCTAACTCCGGTATTTAGAGTCGTGTCTGAAGTGAGCGTTAGAATTCTAACGACAAAACTCCAGCCGCAGAAAAAAGTCAGTAGTTAAGAGCTTTCTGGGCTAACGCCGGTTTATAAAGCTCTTAACTACTGTGCTCTAAAGTACACTAACACCCATAAACTACCCATGTACCCCTAAACCGAGGCCCCCCACATCGCCGACACTCGATTAAATTTTTTTAACCCCTAATCTGCCGACCGCCACCTACGTTATACTTATGTACCCCTAATCTGCTGCCCCTAACACCGCCGACCCCTATATTATATTTATTAACCCCTAACCTGCCCCCCACAATGTCCCAGCCAGCTACCTACATTTATTAACCCCTAATCTGCCGTCCGCATGCCGTCGCCAGCTACATTTTATGCTATGTACCACTAATCTGCTGCCCCTAACACCGCCGACCCCTATATTATATTTATTAACCCCTAATCTGCCCTCCCTAACATCGCCGACACCTAACTTCAATTATTAACCCCTAATCTGCCGACCGAATCTCGCCGCTATTCTAATAAATGTATTAACCCCTAAAGCTAAGTCTAACCCTAACACTAACACCCCCCTAACTTAAATATAATTTTAATCTAACGAAATTAATTAACTCTTATTAAATAAATTATTCCTATTTAAAGCTAAATACTTACCTGTAAAATAAATCCTAATATAGCTACAATATAAATTATAATTATATTATAGCTATTTTAGGATTTATATTTATTTTACAGGTAACTTTGTATTTATTTTAACCAGGTACAATAGCTATTAAATAGTTAAGAACTATTTAATAGCTAAAATAGTTAAAATAATTACAAAATTACCTGTAAAATAAATCCTAACCTAAGTTACAATTAAACCTAATACTACACTATCAATAAATTAATTAAATAAAATACCTACAATTATCTACAATTGAACCTAACACTACACTATCAATAAATTAATTAAATACAATTCCTACAAATAAATACAATGAAATAAACTAACTAAAGTACAAAAAATAAAAAAGAACTAAGTTACAAAAAATAAAAAATATTTACAAACATAAGAAAAATATTACAACAATTTTAAACTAATTACACCTACTCTAAGCCCCCTAATAAAATAACAAAGCCCCACAAAATAAAAAAATGCCCTACCCTATTCTAAATTACTAAAGTTCAAAGCTCTTTTACCTTACCAGCCCTGAACAGGGCCCTTTGCGGGGCATGCCCCAAGAAATTCAGCTCTTTTTCCTGTAAAAAAAACATACAATACCCCCCCCAACATTACAACCCACCACCCACATACCCCTAATCTAACCCAAACCCCCTTAAATAAACCTAACACTAAGCCCCTGAAGATCTTCCTACCGTATCTTCACCATACCAGGTATCACCGATCCGTCCTGGCTCCGATATCTTAATCTAAGCCCAAGCGGGGGCTAGACATCCATCATCCGACGGCTGAAGAAGTCCAGAAGAGGCTCCAAAGTCTTCATCCTATCCGGGAAGAAGAGTAGATCCGGACCAGCAACCATCTTCTTCCAAGCGGCATCTTCTATCTTCATCCGATGAGGACCGGCTCCATCTTGAAGACCTCCACCGCGGACCCATCTTCTTCCGACGACGACTTCCCGACGAATGACGGTTCCTTTAAGGGACGTCATCCAAGATGGCGTCCCTCGAATTCCGATTGGCTGATAGGATTCTATCAGCCAATCGGAATTAAGGTAGGAAAATTCTGATTGGCTGATGGAATCAGCCAATCAGAATCAAATTCAATCCGATTGGCTGATTCAATCAGCCAATCAGATTGAGCTCGCATTCTATTGGCTGTTCCGATCAGCCAATAGAATGCGAGCTCAATCTGATTGGCTGATCGGATCGGTGATACCTGGTATGGTGAAGATAAGGTAGGAAGATCTTCAGGGGATTAGTGTTAGGTTTATTTAAGGGGGGTTTGGGTTAGATTAGGGGCATGTGGGTGGTGGGTTGTAATGTTGGGGGGGTATTGTATGTTTTTTTTTACAGGAAAAAGAGCTGAATTTCTTGGGGCATGCCCCGCAAAGGGCCCTGCTCAGGGCTGGTAAGGTAAAAGAGCTTTGAACTTTAGTAATTTAGAATAGGGTAGGGCATTTTTTTATTTTGGGGGCTTTGTTATTTTATTAGGGGCTTAAAATAGGTGTAATTAGTTTAAAATTGTTGTAATATTTTTCTTATGTTTGTAAATATTTTTTTATTTTTTGGAACTTAGTTCTTTTTTATTTTTTGTACTTTAGTTAGTTTATTTCATTGTAGTTATTTGTAGGTATTGTATTTAATTAATTTATTGATAGTGTAGTGTTAGGTTTAATTGTAGATAATTGTAGGTATTTTATTTAATTAATTTATTGATAGTGTTAGGTTTAATTGTAACTTAGGTTAGGATTTATTTTACAGGTAATTTTGTAATTATTTTAACTATTTTAGCTATTAAATAGTTCTTAACTATTTAATAGCTATTGTAACTGGTTAAAATAAATACAAAGTTACCTGTAAAATAAATCCTAACCTAATCCTAAAATAGCTATAATATAATTATAATTTATATTGTAGCTATATTAGGATTTATTTTACAGGTAAGTATTTAGCTTTAAATAGGAATAATTTATTTAATAAGAGTTAATTAATTTCGTTAGATTAAAATTATATTTAAGTTAGGGGGGTGTTAGTGTTAGGGTTAGACTTAGCTTTAGGGGTTAATACATTTATTAGAATAGCGGTGAGCTCCAGTTGGCAGATTAGGGGTTAATGTTTGAAGTTAGGTCTCGGAGATGTTAGGGAGGGCAGATTAGGGGTTAATACTATTTATTATAGGGTTAGTGAGGCGGATTAGGGGTTAATAACTTTATTATAATAGCGGATCGGAACAGCCAATAGAATGCGAGCTCAATCTGATTGGCTGATTGAATCAGCCAATCGGATTGAATTTGATTCTGATTGGCTGATTCCATCAGCCAATCAGAATTTTCCTACCTTAATTCCGATTGGCTGATAGAATCCTATCAGCCAATCGGAATTCGAGGGACGCCATCTTGGATGACGTCCCTTAAAGGAACCGTCATTCGTCGGGAAGTCGTCGTCGGAAGAAGATGGGTCCGCGGTGGAGGTCTTCAAGATGGAGCCGGTCCTCATCGGATGAAGATAGAAGATGCCGCTTGGAAGAAGATGGTTGCTGGTCCGGATCTACTCTTCTTCCCGGATAGGATGAAGACTTTGGAGCCTCTTCTGGACTTCTTCAGCCGTTGGATGATGGATGTCTAGCCCCCGCTTGGACTTAGATGAGGATATCGGAGCCAGGACAGATTGGTGATACCTGGTATGGTGAAGATAAGGTAGGAAGATCTTCAGGGGATTAGTGTTAGGTTTATTTAAGGGGGGTTTGGGTTAGATTAGGGGTATGTGGGTGGTGGGTTGTAATGTTGGGGGGGGTATTGTATGTTTTTTTTTCCAGGAAAAAGAGCTGAATTTCTTGTGGCATGCCCCGCAAAGGGCCCTGTTCAGGGCTGGTAAGGTAAAAGAGCTTTGAACTTTAGTAATTTAGAATAGGGTAGGTCATTTTTTATTTTGGGGGGCTTTGTTATTTTATTAGGGGGCTTAGAGTAGGTGTAATTAGTTTAAAATTGTTGTAATATTTTTCTTATGTTTGTAAATATTTTTTTATTTTTTGTAACTTAGTTCTTTTTTATTTTTTGTACTTTAGTTAGTTTATTTCATTGTAGTTATTTGTAGGTATTGTATTTAATTAATTTATTGATAGTGTAGTGTTAGGTTGTTAGGGAGGGCAGATTAGGGGTTAATAAATATAATATAGGGGTCGGCGGTGTTAGGGGCAGCAGATTAGGGGTACATAGCTATAATGTAGCTGGCGGCGGCATGCGGACGGCAGATTAGTGGTTAATAAGTGTAGGTAGCTGGCTGCGACATTGTGGGGGGCAGGTTAGGGGTTAATAAATATAATATAGGGGTCGGCGGTGTTAGGGGCAGCAGATTAGGGGTACATAAGTATAACGTAGGTGGCGGTCGGCAGATTAGGGGTTAAAAAATTTTAATCGAGTGTCGGCGATGTGGGGGGCCTCGGTTTAGGGGTACATAGGTAGTTTATGGGTGTTAGTGTACTTTAGAGCACAGTAGTTAAGAGCTTTATAAACCGGCGTTAGCCCAGAAAGCTCTTAACTACTAACTTTTTTCTGCGGCTGGAGTTTTGTCGTTAGAATTCTAACGCTCACTTCAGACACGACTCTAAATACCGGAGTTAGAAAGATACCATTGAAAAGATAGGATACGCAATTTACGTAAGGGGATCTGCGGTATGGAAAAGTCGCGGCTGAAACGTGAGCGTTAGACCCTTTTTTGACTGACTCCAAATACCGGCGGTAGCCTAAAACCAGCGTTAGGAGCCTCTAACGCTGGTTTTCACGGCTACCGCCAAACTCTAAATCTAGGTCTTAGTTATTAATAGTAGGTTTTATTTAGATTTATTTTAATTACATTAAAGTTAGTGGGTGTTAGGGTTAGGGTTTGGTTTAGGGGTTAATAACTTTAGTATAGTGGAGGTGATGTTGGGGGCGGCAGATTAGGGGTTAATAAGTGAAGGTAGTGGGCAGTGACATTGGGGGCGGCAGATTAGGGGTTAATAAGTGTAGGTAGGTGGAGGCGACATTGGGGGCGGCAGATTAGGGGTTAATAAGTGTAATGTAGGTGGCGGTGATGTCGGGGCGGCATATTAGGGGTGTTTAGACTCGGGGTTTATGTTAGGGTGTTAGGTGTAAACATAAATTTTGTTTCCCCATGGGAATCAAAGGGGCTGTGTTACGGAGCTTTAAGCTCCTTTATTGCAGGTGTTAGGCTTTTTTTTAGCCAGATCTCCCCATTGATGTCTATGGGGAAATCGTGCACGAGCACGTAAAAACAGCTAACCGCAGCTCACAACAGCGCTGGTATTGGAGTGCGGTATGGAGCTCAATTTTGCTTTACGCTCACTTATTGCCTGCTAATGCTGGGTTTTTGTAAATCTTTAATAGCAGTGCTATAGGGAGGTAAGCGGTGACAAGTTAGTACCGAGCAGCTCTTACCGCAAAACTCGTAATCTAGCCTTGTGTTTCTGATGTTTCTACCAACTTGGTACTGAAAATTTCTGATGCCTATAAAGATACCAAATATTGGTTTGATCCTGTTAGAATATTATATTTAATTCTATATCTTCTTAAATAAAGTCTGTTAGCAACTCCACCTACATAAAAGTTTGAATGTCGCTAACTAATGAAGACAATTAAATGAATACAATATTTTTACACTTCCACATCTTTACAAACCCAGACCGGCACCAATTCGTAGATGTTAAAACTAGAATCTTCATTGTATGAGTTAAAAATAGACACACCAGAAAAATTAACAGCCAAACAGCTACTGCCTTGTTAAAAAAATTGTGTTGAAGGCTACAACCTCAGCCCAATGACGTCACTGACGCATTTCAGGTGTTACCCGTAGTCATAGTTACCGGCATGGGGTCTAGCTCACCTTAAATAGGTTTGTTTCAGGTGTAAGCCTTCAACGTATTGCTATACAATTAACACTTTACGAACACAATTTTAACTTAACCGATGAACTTATACCAATATTTACACAATATATGGCCTAGATTTAGAGTTTGGCGGTAGCCGTGAAAACCAGCGTTAGAGGCTCCTAACGCTGGTTTTAGGCTACCGCCGGTATTTGGAGTCAGTCAAAAAGGGTCTAACGCTCACTTTTCAGCCGCGACTTTTCCATACCGCAGATCCCCTTACGTAAATTGCGTATCCTATCTTTTCAATGGGATCTTTCTAACTCCGGTATTTAGAGTCGTGTCTGAAGTGAGCGTTAGAATTCTAACGACAAAACTCCAGCCGCAGAAAAAAGTCAGTAGTTAAGAGCTTTCTGGGCTAACGCCGGTTTATAAAGCTCTTAACTACTGTGCTCTAAAGTACACTAACACCCATAAACTACCCATGTACCCCTAAACCGAGGCCCCCCCACATCCCCGACACTCGATTAAATTTTTTTAACCCCTAATCTGCCGACCGCCACCTACGTTATACTTATGTACCCCTAATCTGCTGCCCCTAACACCGCCGACCCCTATATTATATTTATTAACCCCTAACCTGCCCCCTACAACGTCCCAGCCAGCTACCTACATTTATTAACCCCTAATCTGCCGTCCGCATGCCGTCGCCAGCTACATTTTATGCTATGTACCACTAATCTGCTACCCCTAACACCGCCGACCCCTATATTATATTTATTAACCCCTAATCTGCCCTCCCTAACATCGCCGACACCTAACTTCAATTATTAACCCCTAATCTGCTGACCGAATCTCGCCGCTATTCTAATAAATGTATTAACCCCTAAAGCTAAGTCTAACCCTAACACTAACACCCCCCTAACTTAAATATAATTTTAATCTAACGAAATTAATTAACTCTTATTAAATAAATTATTCCTATTTAAAGCTAAATACTTACCTGTAAAATAAATCCTAATATAGCTACAATATAAATTATAATTATATTATAGCTATTTTAGGATTAATATTTATTTTACAGGTAACTTTGTATTTATTTTAACCAGGTACAATAGCTATTAAATAGTTAAGAACTATTTAATAGCTAAAATAGTTAAAATAATTATAAAATTACCTGTAAAATAAATCCTAACCTAAGTTACAATTAAACCTAACACTACACTATCAATAAATTAATTAAATAAAATACCTACAATTATCTACAATTGAACCTAACACTACACTATCAATAAATTAATTAAATACAATTCCTACAAATAACTACAATGAAATAAACTAACTAAAGTACAAAAAATAAAAAAGAACTAAGTTACAAAAAATAAAAAATATTTACAAACATAAGAAAAATATTACAACAATTTTAAACTAATTACACCTACTCTAAGCCCCCTAATAAAATAACAAAGCCCCACAAAATAAAAAAATGCCCTACCCTATTCTAAATTACTAAAGTTCAAAGCTCTTTTACCTTACCAGCCCTGAACAGGGCCCTTTGCGGGGCATGCCCCAAGAAATTCAGCTCTTTTTCCTGTAAAAAAAACATACAATACCCCCCCCAACATTACAACCCACCACCCACATACCCCTAATCTAACCCAAACCCCCTTAAATAAACCTAACACTAAGCCCCTGAAGATCTTCCTACCTTATCTTCACCATACCAGGTATCACCGATCCGTCCTGGCTCCGATATCTTAATCTAAGCCCAAGCGGGGGCTAGACATCCATCATCCGACGGCTGAAGAAGTCCAGAAGAGGCTCCAAAGTCTTCATCCTATCCGGGAAGAAGAGTAGATCCGGACCAGCAACCATCTTCTTCCAAGCGGCATCTTCTATCTTCATCCGATGAGGACCGGCTCCATCTTGAAGACCTCCACCGCGGACCCATCTTCTTCCGACGACGACTTCCCGACGAATGACGGTTCCTTTAAGGGACGTCATCCAAGATGGCGTCCCTCGAATTCCGATTGGCTGATAGGATTCTATCAGCCAATCGGAATTAAGGTAGGAAAATTCTGATTGGCTGATGGAATCAGCCAATCAGAATCAAATTCAATCCGATTGGCTGATTCAATCAGCCAATCAGATTGAGCTCGCATTCTATTGGCTGTTCCGATCAGCCAATAGAATGCGAGCTCAATCTGATTGGCTGATCGGATCGGTGATACCTGGTATGGTGAAGATAAGGTAGGAAGATCTTCAGGGGATTAGTGTTAGGTTTATTTAAGGGGGGTTTGGGTTAGATTAGGGGTATGTGGGTGGTGGGTTGTAATGTTGGGGGGGGGGTATTGTATGTTTTTTTTTACAGGAAAAAGAGCTGAATTTCTTGGGGCATGCCCCGCAAAGGGCCCTGCTCAGGGCTGGTAAGGTAAAAGAGCTTTGAACTTTAGTAATTTAGAATAGGGTAGGGCATTTTTTTATTTTGGGGGGCTTTGTTATTTTATTAGGGGCTTAAAATAGGTGTAATTAGTTTAAAATTGTTGTAATATTTTTCTTATGTTTGTAAATATTTTTTTATTTTTTGTAACTTAGTTCTTTTTTATTTTTTGTACTTTAGTTAGTTTATTTCATTGTAGTTATTTGTAGGTATTGTATTTAATTAATTTATTGATAGTGTAGTGTTAGGTTTAATTGTAGATAATTGTAGGTATTTTATTTAATTAATTTATTGATAGTGTTAGGTTTAATTGTAACTTAGGTTAGGATTTATTTTACAGGTAATTTTGTAATTATTTAAACTATTTTAGCTATTAAATAGTTCTTAACTATTTAATAGCTATTGTACCTGGTTAAAATAAATACAAAGTTACCTGTAAAATAAATATTAATCCTAAAATAGCTATAATATAATTATAATTTATATTGTAGCTATATTAGGATTTATTTTACAGGTAAGTATTTAGCTTTAAATAGGAATAATTTATTTAATAAGAGTTAATTAATTTCGTTAGATTAAAATTATATTTAAGTTAGGGGGGTGTTAGTGTTAGGGTTAGACTTAGCTTTAGGGGTTAATACATTTATTAGAATAGCGGTGAGCTCCAGTTGGCAGATTAGGGGTTAATGTTTGAAGTTAGGTGTCGGAGATGTTAGGGAGGGCAGATTAGGGGTTAATACTATTTATTATAGGGTTAGTGAGGCGGATTAGGGGTTAATAACTTTATTATAATAGCGGATCGGAACAGCCAATAGAATGCGAGCTCAATCTGATTGGCTGATTGAATCAGCCAATCGGATTGAATTTGATTCTGATTGGCTGATTCCATCAGCCAATCAGAATTTTCCTACCTTAATTCCGATTGGCTGATAGAATCCTATCAGCCAATCGGAATTCGAGGGACGCCATCTTGGATGACGTCCCTTAAAGGAACCGTCATTCGTCGGGAAGTCGTCGTCGGAAGAAGATGGGTCCGCGGTGGAGGTCTTCAAGATGGAGCCGGTCCTCATCGGATGAAGATAGAAGATGCCGCTTGGAAGAAGATGGTTGCTGGTCCGGATCTACTCTTCTTCCCGGATAGGATGAAGACTTTGGAGCCTCTTCTGGACTTCTTCAGCCGTTGGATGATGGATGTCTAGCCCCCGCTTGGGCTTAGATGAGGATATCGGAGCCAGGACAGATCGGTGATACCTGGTATGGTGAAGATAAGGTAGGAAGATCTTCAGGGGATTAGTGTTAGGTTTATTTAAGGGGGGTTTGGGTTAGATTAGGGGTATGTGGGTGGTGGGTTGTAATGTTGGGGGGGGTATTGTATGTTTTTTTTTACAGGAAAAAGAGCTGAATTTCTTGGGGCATGCCCCGCAAAGGGCCCTGTTCAGGGCTGGTAAGGTAAAAGAGCTTTGAACTTAAGTAATTTAGAATAGGGTAGGGCATTTTTTTATTTTGGGGGGCTTTGTTATTTTATTAGGGGCTTAAAATAGGTGTAATTAGTTTAAAATTGTTGTAATATTTTTCTTATGTTTGTAAATATTTTTTTATTTTTTGTAACTTAGTTCTTTTTTATTTTTTGTACTTTAGTTAGTTTATTTCATTGTAGTTATTTGTAGGTATTGTATTTAATTAATTTATTGATAGTGTAGTGTTAGGTTTAATTGTAGATAATTGTAGGTATTTTATTTAATTAATTTATTGATAGTGTTAGGTTTAATTGTAACTTAGGTTAGGATTTATTTTACAGGTAATTTTGTAATTATTTTAACTATTTTAGCTATTAAATAGTTCTTAACTATTTAATAGCTATTGTACCTGGTTAAAATAAATACAAAGTTACCTGTAAAATCAATATTAATCCTAAAATAGCTATAATATAATTATAATTTATATTGTAGCTATATTAGGATTTATTTTACAGGTAAGTATTTAGCTTTAAATAGGAATAATTTATTTAATAAGAGTTAATTAATTTCGTTAGATTAAAATTATATTTAAATTAGGGGGGTGTTAGTGTTAGGGTTAGACTTAGCTTTAGGGGTTAATACATTTATTAGAATAGCGGTGAGCTCCAGTTGGCAGATTAGGGGTTAATGTTTGAAGTTAGGTGTCGGAGATGTTAGGGAGGGCAGATTAGGGGTTAATACTATTTATTATAGGGTTAGTGAGGCGGATTAGGGGTTAATAACTTTATTATAATAGCGGTGCGGTCCGGTCGGCAGATTAGGGGTTAATAAGTGTAGGCAGGTGTAGGCGACGTTGTGGGGGGCAGATTAGGGGTTAACAAATATAATATAGGGGTCGGCGGTGTTAGGGGCAGCAGATTAGGGGTACATAGGGATAATGTAAGTAGCGGCGGTTTACGGAGCGGCAGATTAGGGGTTAAAAATAATATGCAGGGGTCAGCGATAGCGGGGGCGGCAGAATAGGGGTTATTAAGTGTAAGGTTAGGGGTGTTTAGACTCGGGGTACATTTTAGGGTGTTAGGTGCAGACGTAGGAAGTGTTTCCCCATAGACAACAATGGGGCTGCGTTAGGAGCTGAACGCGGCTTTTTTGCAGGTGTTAGGTTTTTTTTCAGGTCAAACAGCCCCATTGTTTCCTATGGGGGAATCGTGCAAGAGCACGTTTTTGAGGCTGGCCGCGTCCGTAAGCAACTCTGGTATCGAGAGTTGAAGTTGCGTTAAATATGCTCAACGCTCCTTTTTTGGAGCCTAACGCAGCCATTCGGTGGACTCTCAATACCAGAGTTATTTTAAAGGTGCGGCCAGAAAAAAGCCAGTGTTAGCTACGCGGGTCGTTACCGACAAAATTCTAAATCTAGCCGAATATATGTATCTTATTACTTAGATCAGCACTGAATTTAGTCATTTTATTTAACAGCAATATAGTAGAAGACAAATTTTGATACAATATATTTATCTGAACTTACAAACACAATTATATCCTCTACATTAATAGATAATCGGTTTCTCACATCCAAGTTGAACAATGCCATTTTAATATAAGGATATAAAAACACACTTAGCTATAAGTAAAATTAAAGTCTGATGACATAATACAGAAAATACAAAATATATGAATATATTACTACCCGACCTTCCGGTCACGATTAACAGTACTTTTCATACTCGTGGTATTATGCTTTCAGACTCAGTGTATTAAAGGGCTACTAACATATATCACTTATTTGTCTTAATATTTTATATAGTATAATGCCTTATATCAATATTTACATAATCTGAGCATGATGTCACTTGGATTAGCTCTAAAACTCCTCATTGTATTTAACAACGATATAACCGGGGACAATTGTGGTGCAGCTTAGTTATCTGAGCTTTCTAACATATTTATATCCTATACATAAGTACATGATTAATTGCTCCCATCCAAGCTATATAACACTATTTTAGTGATGTAAAAACACTTGACTATAAGTCAAATCAGGGTCTCATAATACAGGTGAATTAGTACAAAACGGAGATATATATAAGTATATGTTGCTAACTAAAGTTTCAACCCCTCTTAACAGCGCTTTTCATACTCATTGTGTTATGCTCCTAAACTCACTATGTTTAAAAGCTGCTGCCATAAATACCTTCTTCTTTTGTAGTATTATACCTGGGATAACTTAAATTGAGGGACCTATTAATGTATTTAATTAATCTAAATATAACATATACAAAAGATAGTACACTTCTCCAACTTATTATAGAAGTAAATGCCCTAAGTTTCAATTACTTACGATAGTTATAACCCTATATATATTACACTACAAAAGTTGTTTTTGTGTACTATTACGAAAAATGATGATAAACCTAATTTCCCCTGGATGGCCTACCCTAGCAAATATTATCATTTAGAGTTTGATATAAAAAGAAAAATCAATCAAAATTAGGAATTAAAAAGCATTCCATATTGCATATATGAAAATTATCTCTTAAATACGGAACTAACAATATTGCGTGTAAATATCCTAAACAATATGTACAATAATTCCTAGCAAATTCTCTTATAATGCAGAATGTATAAGAACAAGATGGATGTATATTTGTATATATTTGTATATTTATGTTATCACTCCCAATGATTGATCAAATCAAACATAGGACCATGGAATTACAGCAGTAGACGCCTTCTTAAGTAAAACTGAATATACACGTGAACAAAGAGAGTACGTTTTGATGGTAATACGCTTTTTACTGGAACACAATTTCTTCTCTTTTGAGGAGGTTTTTTACCTCCATAGATGTGGTACGGCGATGGGGGCAAAATTTGCCCCATCCTATGCCAACCTATTTTTTGGTTAGTGGGAGGCTGACCACATCTTTGGAGGTAAAAATACAGGGAGTGCAGAATTATTAGGCAAATGAGTATTTTGACCACATCATCCTCTTTATGCATGTTGTCTTACTCCAAGCTGTATAGGCTCGAAAGCCTACTACCAATTAAGCATATTAGGTGATGTGCATCTCTGTAATGAGAAGGGGTGTGGTCTAATGACATCAACACCCTATATCAGGTGTGCATAATTATTAGGCAACTTCCTTTCCTTTGGCAAAATGGGTCAAAAGAAGGACTTGACAGACTCAGAAAAGTCAAAAATAGTGAGATATCTTGCAGAGGGATGCAGCACTCTTAAAATTGCAAAGCTTCTGAAGCGTGATCATCGAACAATCAAAATAGTCAACAGGGTCGCAAGAAGCGTGTGGAAAAACCAAGGCGCAAAATAACTGCCCATGAACTGAGAAAAGTCAAGCGTGCAGCTGCCAAGATGCCACTTGCCACCAGTTTGGCCATATTTCAGAGCTGCAACATAACTGGAGTGCCCAAAAGAACAAGGTGTGCAATACTCAGAGACATCGCCAAGGTAAGAAAGGCTGAAAGACGACCACCACTGAACAAGACACACAAGCTGAAATGTCAAGACTGGGCCAAGAAATATCTCAAGACTGATTTTTCTAAGGTTTTATGGACTGATGAAATGAGAGTGAGTCTTGATGGGCCAGATGGATGGTCCCGTGGCTGGATTGGTAAAGGGCAGAGAGCTCCAGTCCGACTCAGACGCCAGCAAGGTGGAGGTGGAGTACTGGTTTGGGCTGGTATCATCAAAGATGAGCTTGTGGGGCCTTTTCGGGTTGAGGATGGAGTCAAGCTCAACTCCCAGTCCTACTGCCAGTTTCTGGAAGACACATTCTTCAAGCAGTGGTACAGGAAGAAGTCTGCATCCTTCAAGAAAAACATGATTTTCATGCAGGACAATGCTCCATCACACGCGTCCAAGTACTCCACAGCGTGGCTGGCAAAAAAGGGTATAAAAGAAGAAAATCGAATGACATGGCCTCCTTGTTCACCTGATCTGAACCCCATTGAGAACCTGTGGTCCATCATCAAATGTGAGATTTACAAGGAGGGAAAACAGTACACCTCTCTGAACAGTGTCTGGGAGGCTGTGGTTGCTGCTGCACGCAATGTTGATGGTGAACAGATCAAAACACTGACAGAATCCATGGATGGCAGGCTTTTGAGTGTCCTTGCAAAGAAAGGTGGCTATATTGGTCACTGATTTGTTTTTGTTTTGTTTTTGAATGTCAGAAATGTATATTTGTGAATGTTGAGATGTTATATTGGTTTCACTGGTAAAAATAAATAATTGAAATGGGTATATTTTTGTTTTTTGTTAAGTTGCCTAATAATTATGCACAGTAATAGTCACCTGCACACACAGATATCCCCCTAAAATAGCTATAACTAAAAACAAACTAAAAACTACTTCCAAAACTATTCAGCTTTGATATTAATTAGTTTTTTGGGTTCATTGAGAACATGGTTGTTGTTCAATAATAAAATTAATCCTCAAAAATACAACTTGCCTAATAATTCTGCACTCCCTGTACATTCAGGGATAAAATTAAAGTCTATAGACGATTTATAGATGACCTGATTTTTGTTTGTTCAGGTAGCAGAGAGGAAGCATCAGTTTTTGTTGAATATCTGAACACCAATGATGTTAATCTCAAGTTTACTATGGAATTTAATGAGAACAGGATTAATTATTTAGATGTCTCTTTGGTGGGCAATAATGATAATCCAACTGAAAGTCAGCTGTACAGAAAGCCCATATCTAAAGATACACTTTTGCATGCGGGCAGTAATCATCCAGCCCATGTTCCCTTCGCTATAGCAAAGGGACAATTCCTTTGTATTAAGAGGAATTGTAGTGATCCTGAGATATTCTGAAGAGAGAGTGAAATATTGAAAGCTCATTTACAAGAGAGGGGCTACTCTAACAGAGTGATTAAAAGAGCAAAAAGCCAAGCGGACTACTGTAATAGGAGTAGTTTACTACTCAATAAACAAAAGAACCAACAGAGTAAGTAGGAGAATAAGACAACCTTTGTCACAAATTATAGCAATCAGTACAGCAGTGTGTGCAAGATAGTGAGGAAACATTTGCCTATTTTACTGGCTGATAACAAGTTGAAGTCCTTTATTAAAAAGGGATGCAGGTTTTCATATAGGCGAGGCGTGACGATTGGCAACATTCTGTCACCTACTCAATTGCCATCAGTGACAACAGGAGGAGGCAGTTCCTGGCTTGCACACCAAGGCATCTTCAGATGTGGAAGGAGAAAATGTAAAGCATGTGAGCATATCATGGTGACTGACAAATTCTCTTCCTGTGTAACAGGGAAGGAGTATGACACACTGCAATGTGTGAATTGCTCTATGAACTACATTGTGTATTTGGTGACATGTGTACAGTGCATGAAGCAGTATGTGGGACTTACCACTAGAGAGGTGAGGTCGAGAATTAGGGAGCATCTAAATAACATCGAGAATGGAAAAGATTGCTCAGCACTTGCTTCCCATTTTATAGTTGATCATCAGAAAAATGTGGGAACTCTAAAATGGCAGGCAATTGAGAGAGTGTTACCACCAAAATGAGGAGGTGACAAAGAAAAAGTCCTATATAGACAGGAGGCGTTCTGGATTTTTACACTGCAGACACGTATCCCTAAGGGATACAACTCTATGTTTGATTTGATCAATCATGGCGAGTAATAACATAAATATACAAATATACATCCATCTTGTTCTTATACATTCTGCATTATAAGAGAATTTGCTAGGAATTATTGTACATATTGTTTAGGATATTTACACGCAATATTGTTAGTTCCGTATTTAAGAGATAATTTTCATATATGCAATATGGAATGCTTTTTAATTCCTAATTTTGATTGATTTTTCTTTTTATATCAAACTCTAAATGATAATATTTGCTAGGGTAGGCCATCCAGGGGAAATTAGGTTTATCATCATTTTTCGTAATAGTACACAAAAACAACTTTTGTAGTGTAATATATATAGGGTTATAACTATCGTAAGTATTTGGAACTTAGGGCATTTACTTCTATAATAAGTTGGAGAAGTGTACTATCTTTTGTATATGTTATCTTTAGATTAATTAAATACATTAATAGGTCCCTCAATTTAAGTTATCCCAGGTATAATACTACAAAAGAAGAAGGTATTTATGGCAGCAGCTTTTAAACATAGTGAGTTTAGGAGCATAACACAATGAGTATGAAAAGCGCTGTTAAGAGGGGTTGAAACTTTAGTTAGCAACATATACGTATATATATCTCCCTTTTGTACTAATTCACCTGTATTATCAGACCCTGATTTGACTTATAGTCAAGTGTTTTTACATCACTAAAATAGTGTTATATAGCTTGGATGGGAGCAATTAATCATGTACTTATGTATAGGATATAACTATGTTAGAAAGCTCAGATAACTAAGCTGCACCACAATTGTCCCCAGTTATATCGTTGTTAAATACAATGAGGAGTTTTAGAGCTAATCCAAGTGACATCATGCTCAGATTATGTAAATAATGATATAAGGCATTATACTATATAAAATATTAGGACAAATAAGTGATATATGTTAGTAGCCCTTTAATAAAGTGAGTCTGAAAGCATAATACCACGAGTATGAAAAGTACTGTTAATCGTGACCGGAAGGTCGGGTAGTAATATATTCATATATTTTGTCTTTTCTGTATTGGGTCATCAGACTTTGATTTTACTTATAGCTAAGTGTGTTTTTATATCCTTATATTAAAATGGCATTGTTCAACTTGGATGTGAGAAACCGATTATTTATTAATGTAGAGGATATAATTGTGTTCTTAAGTTCAGATAAATATATTGTATCAAAATTTGTCTTCTACTATATTGCTGTTAAATAAAATGACAAAATTCAATGCTGATCTAAGTAATAAGATACATATATTATGTAAATATTGGTATAAGTTCATCGGTTAAGTTAAAATTGTGTTCATAAAGTGTTAATTGTA
Source organism: Bombina bombina (assembly GCF_027579735.1). Taxonomy (NCBI): domain Eukaryota; kingdom Metazoa; phylum Chordata; class Amphibia; order Anura; family Bombinatoridae; genus Bombina; species Bombina bombina. The sequence continues at coordinate 960,799,113 of NC_069500.1, forward strand.
TAGCAATACGTTGAAGGCTTACATCTGAAACAAACCTATTTAAGGTGAGCTAGACCCCATCCTGGTAACTATGACTACGGGTAACACCTGAAACGCGCCAGTGACGTAATCAGGCCGAGGTTGTAGCCTTCAACACAATTTTTTAACAAGGCAGTAGCTGTTTGGCTGTTCATTTTTCTGGTGTGTCTATTTTTAACTCATATAATAAAGATTCTCATTTTAACATCTACGAATTGTTGCCGGTCTGGGTTTGTAAAGATGTGGAAGTGTGGCGCTCATTAAGGACACCCACAGGGCACCATCGAGGTGTTCATCTAGGAGACGGACGTGTAAGGTAAATTTTATATACTGTTAGCCCGGATGCATGATTTGCAGAGCCCGGAGATCTGAATCGGAGGTGGAATAGTGGATCTTAACACCCGCACAGAGGGATAACAGAGAGGATGGACTTAATTCATAAGTAAGTGATATTAACTTGCTTTGGCTGTTTTTGGGTACCCAAGTTTAACATATGGACACTGTATATACACGCTAAAGTCGTTACGATTGTCATATGAGTGGTACAATTTGTTACAGCTTTGAATTGAATTACAGTTTATATTGCCCAGATCTTGCATCTGTGTTTTTTTGATTAGCGACTTGTGTGTGTGTGGTTGCAGCTTCTACAATATTTTTAGTTCTTTAAAAATTACAATTCAATGCCAATTAAAAAAGTTTTTTTTACGTATTTAAGAAATATTGATATTACACTTTATTACTGTTTTTATTGTTATTTGTGTATCCACATCAGTGGAAACATTAAAAAAAAAAAATTTTTACTTACAGGCAAAATGGCCTTGGTTATTTCATCAGTTTGAAATAATTATTTGACCTTTCTTTTTTTGCACATATTTTCTTTCAACTTTAAATACAAAAAAATGAAGAAAAAACAAAACGTAATAGAGGTTACTAAAGTGATTAATTAATTTAATGATGGTTTTGATCTTTATTTCATGTTCATCATCATAACACATATTTATTTATTGTATTTCCTGTTTAGATAGATGTTTCACTGTTCCTTTACTTTTAAAGGTGTTTGTTTCAAACCAAGGCTGTTCATCTTTGTGTGTTAATGTTATTCAGGGACAACATAAATTGAGGCTATCTATTTTCATGGTCAGATAACTGACTAAAATTGAGAATTATATACCTGGTAACAATTCTCATGTATGATATATTTTATTTGGACACTAATATAGCTAAATATTTTATATAGTGTAATAGTTATATGTGACATGTTGTTTCAATAATAATAATTTAAAAAAAAACACACATTAGACAATTTCATCCATTTTATAGATAAACCATTTTTAGTTCAATAAATTGATTGGTGGCTACACCCATATATGCCTCTTGTCGTTGGCTCAGCAGATGTGTTCAGCTATTTTCTAGTAGTACATTGTTATGCAAGCAATAGTGCAGTAATTATATGCTCTAAAATGACTGCATGTAATACACATGTGCATGGGGATGATGTTAAATGCATTGTGATAATGGCAGTATTTTAAAAAGGGATCTGTCTTGTGATTAAGATTGGTTGTAAACTGTTAATAAAGGGCTATGATACCCAATATTTTTCTTTCATGATTCAGATAGAGCATGCAATTTTAAACAACTTTTTAATTTATTTCTATTATCAATTTTTATTTGTTCTCTTGGTATCTTTAGTTGGACAGCAGGGACATAAGCCCAGGAGCCTGCCCATTTCTGGAGCACTATAGGCAGCAGCTTTGCAATAATTTTTTCCACTTGCAAGAGCAATAGATGGCAGCACTATTTCCTGCCATGTAGTTCTATAGAACATAACTAGGTATCTCTTCAACAAAGAATATCACAGGGAAAAAGTATAATTGGTAATAGAAGTAAATTAGAAACTTTCTTTAAATTATAATACATTTTGGGGTTTCATATTCCTTTACAGGCTGAAAGCAATGTTTACAAGCAGTATCACCAAGAGACATTTTACTATACTTCTGCTGGAGGCAATGCTTCTCTGACACTGGCAGAATTTTAAAAACAGCATTGCCACCTGCACTGAAGGTGTAATGTAAATGATAATTATATTACAAGGCTATAAAATGTAAATGTCTCATTAGACACTAAATCTATTTTGTTACAATACAATGGTGAAACAAGGACATGAATAATACACCTATAGGACCTGGGGGATAGAGGGTATATTGTACAGGTGTATACACTGCATCATGTATATGTATTATACTGTAAAATGCTATAATATGTATGTAAATTCATTTTATGATTTATAAACACATTTTTAACTTTTTGGTTATTAAAGGGACAGTAAAGTCATAATTAGACATGATTTAGACAGAGCATACCATTTTAAACAACTTTTCAATTTACTTCTATTATTTAATTTGCTTCCCTCTCTTGTTATCCTTTGCTGGAAAGTTTATCTAGGTAAGCTCAGGAGCAGAAGAGAACCTAGGTTCTAGCTGCTGATTGGTGGCTTCATATATATATATATATATATATATATATATACATACATACCGATTGTCACTGGCTCACCCATATGTTCTGTAAGAGACCAGCAGTGCATTGCTTTTACTTCAACAAAAGATACCAAGAGAATGAAGCACATTTGATAATAGAAGTAAACTGGAAAGTTGTTTAAAATTGTATGTTCTACTTAAATCATGAATTACATTTTTTGGGTTTGATGTCCCTTTAATATAGCACATGTTTCTTGAAGTGTGGTCATGACATTATAAGTAAAACACTTGCAGTAGAGTATAAAATTATATCAGCTCTAAAAATAGAATACTAAAAAATGTTTTTTACAGTGCAAAGCTGAAAAAATGCACTTTGTTACTACAGTCTTCTATTGATATTAATATCCTGAACATGAAATCTTCTTCCTAAACAAAAAAATAAAAAAGATAGGGGGCGCCCTTATAAATTAGTGTGTGTATTCTTATGTATATGAGATAGTAAGTGTGGTAATCAGGACAGCACGATACACGTATAAATACCAATTGTGTATGTGCAGAGGTTTTTCACAAACCTACAGTATATATCTATTATCCTCTATGTCTCAAAGGTAATTTAACACCCACAAGAAATTGGTATGTAAAATAACATCAATGACAGCAATGGTATATCTATATAGAATTAAAATACTATGAGTGTCACAGTTAATAGACAAATGGAGAGGATAACAACCTTATTGGAAAAATCTATATACTACCATTCATACGGCTAGATTTGGAGTTTTGTCGGTAACGACCCGAAAAACTAACGCCGGCTTTTTTCTGGCCGCACCATAAAAATAACTCTGGTATTGAGAGTCCACATAAAGGCTGCGTTAGGCTCCAAAAAAGGAGCGTAGAGCATTTTTAACGCAGCTTCAACTCTCGATACCAGAGTTGCTTACGGACGCGGCCAGCCTCAAAAATGTGCTCGTGCACGATTCCCCCATAGGAAACAATGGGGCTGTTTGAGCTGAAAAAAACCCAAACACCTGCAAAAAAGCCGCGTTCAGCTCCTAACGCAGCCCCATTGTTTCCTATGCGGTAACCCTTCCTACGTCTGCACTTAACACTCTAACATGTACCCCGAGTCTAAACACCCCTAACCTTACACTTATTAACCCCTAATCTGCCGCCCCCGCTATCGCTGACCCCTGCATATTATTATTAACCCCTAATCTGCCGCTCCGTAAACCGCCGCTACTTACATTATCCCTATGTACCCCTAATCTGCTGCCCTAACATCGCCGACCCCTATATTATATTTATTAACCCCTAATCTGCCCCCACAACGTCACCTCCACCTGCCTACACTTATTAACCCCTAATCTGCTGACCGGACCTGAGCGCTACTATAATAAAGTTATTAACCCCTAATCCGCCTCACTAACCCTATAATAAATAGTATTAACCCCTAATCTGCCCTCCCTAACATCGCCGACACCTAACTTTAAACATTAACCCCTAATCTGCCGACTGGAGCTCACCGCTATTCTAATAAATGTAATCAAGTTCAATCCGATTGGCTCATCCAATCAGCCAATCAGATTGAGCTTGCATTCTATTGGCTGATCGGAACAGCCAATAGAATGCGAGCTCAATCTGATTGGCTGATCGGATCAGCCAATCGGATTGAACTTGATTCTGATTGGCTGATTCCATCAGCCAATCAGAATATTCCTACCTTAATTCCGATTGGCTGATAGAATCCTATCAGCCAATCGGAATTCGAGGGACGCCATCTTGGATGACGTCATTTAAAGGAACCGTCATTCGTCGTTCAGTCGTCAGCCAGGATGGATGTTCCGCGGTGGAGGTCTTCAGGATGCAGCCGCTTCGCTCCGGATGGATGCCGCTTGGATGAAGACTTCAATCGGATGGAAGACCTCTTCTGCCCCGCTTGGATGAAGACTTCAGCCGGATCATGGACCTCTTCAGCCCCCCGCTTGGGCTTGGATCAGGACATCGGAGGAGCTCTTCTGGACGGATCGGTGTGATACCCGGTGAGGTGAAGACAAGGTAGGATGATCTTCAGGGGCTTAGTGTTAGGTTTATTTAAGGGGGGTTTGGGTTAGATTAGGGGTATGTGGGTAGTGGGTTGTAATGTTGGGGGGCTTGGGTATTGTATGTTTTTTTTTACAGGCAAAAAAGCTGTATTTCTTGGGGCATGCCCCGCAAAGGGCCCTGTTCAGGGCTGGTAAGGTAAAAGAGCTTTGAACTTTAGTAATTTAGAATAGGGTAGGGCATTTTTTTATTTTGGGGGGCTTTGTTATTTTATTAGGGGGCTTAGAGTAGGTGTAATTAGTTTAAAATTGTTGTAATATTTTTCTTATGTTTGTAAATATTTTTTTATTTTTTGTAACTTAGTTCTTTTTTATTTTTTGTACTTTAGCTAGTTTATTTAATTGTATTTATTTGTAGCAATTGTATTTAATTAATTTATTGATAGTGTAGTGTTAGGTTAATTGTAGATAATTGTAGGTAGTTTATTTAAATAATTTATTGATAGTCTAGTGTTAGGTTTATTTGTAACTTAGGTTAGGATTTCTTTTACAGGTAAATTTGTAATTATTTTAACTATTTTAGCTATTAAATAGTTCTTAACTATTTAATAGCTATTGTACATGGTTAAAATAAATACAAAGTTACCTGTAAAATAAATATTAATCCTAAAATAGCTATAATATAATTATAATTTATATTGTAGCTATATTAGGATTTATTTTACAGGTAAGTATTTAGCTTTAAATAGGAATAATTTATTTAATAAGAGTTAATTAATTTCGTTAGATTTAAATTATATTTAACTTCGGGGGGTGTTAGTGTTAGGGTTAGACTTAGCTTTAGGGGTTAATACATTTATTAGAATAGCGGTGAGCTCCAGTCGGCAGATTAGGGGTTAATGTTTGAATTTAGGTGTCGGCGATGTTAGGGAGGGCAGATTAGGGGTTAATACTATTTATTATAGGGTTAGTGAGGCGGATTAGGGGTTAATAACTTTATTATAGTAGCGCTCAGGTCCGGTCGGCAGATTAGGGGTTAATAAGTGTAGGCAGGTGGAGACGACGTTGAGGGGGGCAGATTAGGGGTTAATAAATATAGGGGTCGGCGGTGTTAGGGGCAGCAGATTAGGGGTACATAAGGATAACGTAGGTGGCGGCGCTTTGCGGTCGGCAGATTAGGGGTTAATAAGTGTAGGCAGGTGGAGGCGACGTTGTGGGGGGCAGGTTAGGGGTTAATAAATATAATACAGGGGTCGGCGGTGTTAGGGGCAGCAGATTAGGGGTACATAAGTATAACGTAGGTGGCGGTCGGCAGATTAGGGGTTACATTTTTTTTTCGAGTGTCGGCGATGTGGGGGGACCTCGGTTTAGGGGTACATAGGTAGTTTATGGGTGTTAGTGTACTTTAGAGTACAGTAGTTAAGAGCTTTATAAACCGGCGTTAGCCCAGAAAGCTCTTAACTACTGACTTTTTTCCTGCGGCTGGAGTTTTGTCGTTAGATGTCTAACGCTCACTTCAGAAACGACTCTAAATACCGGAGTTATAAAAATCCCATTGAAAAGATAGGATACGCAATTTACGTAAGGGGATCTGCGGTATGGAAAAGTCGCGGCTGGAAAGTGAGCGTTAGACCCTATTTTGAGTGACTCCAAATACCGGCGGTAGCCTAAAACCAGCGTTAGGCGCCTCTAACGCTGGTTTTCACGGCTACCGCCAAACTCCAAATCTAGGCCATAGGGTGGTAAAAAATGTTATTAAAGATATAGATTATATCTTTTGTTAAAAATGTGCAAAATCTAACACTATTAATGCCAAAACGCATGTGTAACAGAGTCCTCTTAAATAGAATGATGATGCAGGTCTAGGCAGCTATCTGTGGAGGATCAAGGCCACGATCCAGATTCAGTGATTTGCAAACAATACAAAAACACAGAAGCGCCACATGGCCCAATATTGTTTGGTACAGAGTGGAAGTAGTATGTGATGGGTACACTCACATTTGCTGTAGCACCCCTAGTGGTGCATAAGGAGCAATCTGGGATCAATTAGCAGTCACCCAGAAGACTGATCTCCAGTGGTTATTCAGTAATCTGCAGGGAGTGGTAGAAACACAGAGGTGCCTATATGGCCTAGTATTGCTTGTGTAGGCAAGTAAATATCCAACAATAATAAATATTGCACTCACATTTAGAAGAGCACCTTCATTGGTGCGCTCAGGGCAGACTGGGATCAATATAGTCACCCAGCAGACTTATCTCAGGCAATCTGGAACTCCCAGTGACCCAAGAGTGATGAATAGGTCAGGTAAAATTAGGAAATAATCCGGCAGCAAGTGGTAAGTATTAATAAAACTTACTTTATTTAAAATATTGTTAAAGGCAACGCATTTCTCAACCAACCAGTGGTTGTTTCATCAGGCTTAATAAAAATGAGTATTAAACACTTGCTAAATATACCTGACTATCCTAAATAATGAACTGTACCTGAGTAAGAAGGTAATCAGTTGGAAAGTCATGTGAATAAATAATCCAATCAGATTTGCAGGTGCAAAAAAGACTCACCATGTAAACAAACATTCATTGTCAGAGCAATACATCTTGAAATGAGCATTAACAGTTGACAAACAATCCTTAATCAGACATTTACCCTACTCCACAATAAATCTTAATAGTGGTCATAAATATGTTGCAGTATTAAAAACATATATATGCAGACCCTTTTGTAATATTAAGCAAGAGATACAAATTGCAAGCAGTCCCACATTGAGCATTAACAATAGACAAATGATCCTTAATCAAACATTTAACCTAATCCACAATACATGTAATATGGTCACAAATATGTTTCTATATTAGTAACATTCCCCATCTCCTACATGCTTATTATTAGGGTGTTTTTTTGTTGTTGTTGCTTAATAACAATGTTAATCGAATACATAGCAAATATTAGACTTGTGTATTAGTTTAGTTACGAATGCACATTCATTAACAAACCAAAGATATTTGTCTCATTTTCATTAAACAAATATCCAAACGAATGCAGCATGAAATTTAAAGAAAGCAAATTCATAATGACGTTTTTTTTAGAATTCATTAGTTTCTTTAATATAGATGAAATAATTACCTTTAGCACACTGGAGAGCTATGGTATCCCACTCCTCTTCTTCACAAAGCCCTTGCTGCACTAATAGAAAGCTTGGCGCCACGGCTTCCAGGGCCAGCATTAAAGGAGAAGTTCATTTTGCATGGCCAAAATCTACTGAATGTACAGTAAAACTTAGTTTACATATTTACTATTTGAATTGATGCTACACAGAAACCAATTTTATATTTAGTGAACAAGCAGTATATGTTGTATAAACATGTTTGGAATAAACAGCCCCACTCCACTGCTGAGATCACTGATGATGTGTGTGGATTTTTGCTAAAAAAAAGATACCTATTGTTTCCTATGGAAGGCACATCACTACTCATTGGGATAGAGAGGGTCAGCCCACTATTTTATAAAATACCACCTGATGCATGGATTAGGAGACTGTCAAGAGAAAAAAAAGTCAATTTCTCGTGGGTCTGACGATCCTTTTATCATCACACCCTAAAAGAGACTCATAAATATGATTTAAATTCAAAATATCATTGAACTGGTTTAACATATGTTTGTTTTTTTCTATTCCATCACATGTAATTCTTGGCAAAACATTGGAAAAGTATTACATTAATTGAGTCATACTTCCCTTCCAAATTATAGTTGGAAAGAAATAAAAAAAACAAATACATATTATTTAGCTTAGTTAATAGATATAAGGTCACCAAGTACACTAAAAATCTCAATATGCACTTCTGAGTGGTGCACTAACTGTTGTATGCGAGCAATAAGAGGTATATTGCAGCTCTTTGCGCACATCAATAGTAGCAAGCTTATTACGAATTGTGAGTAAATGCGTTCGCTGGAGCACAATTGAATTTAATGTGCGTCGGAATAGCACAACTTCAGAGCTCTGGTTAACTGTTACGTGAGACAAAAAAGTATATTCTATGAAGAGCAAAATAAGGCAATAAAGTTGTGGAGCTGAAGACATGCATAATGGTTGAATGGGGGGAAATTCCGCTTGCTAAACGTAACCAACTGATGTCTTCAGTGCCCAAATCCTTAATAAATGTTATGAAAAGAAAAGGTGATGACGCACAGTGGTAAACAGTTGACTGTCCAAACTTTTTGGTCCCCCTTCCTCAGACTCAAGAAAACATAAGCAGAAAATATGCTACTTACCCCCATAAAATACCCCACCATAGTGACACAAACTGGGTCTGTGAAACTGGGAAAGGAACTTAATACAGGATAAACGTCACTTATTGATCAAACACTTTAAATCTAGAGAGTGCCTGATCATTTATGATATTTGTTTTAAGAGCACCCTGGTTGTTGCAGCTTATCAAAGCTTGGGAGTGCTGGATCCTGATTGGATTTGTATATAGATAGATAGATAGATAGATAGATAGATAGATGATAGATAGATAGATATACAACCCTAATAGCGAAAAAGTTGGGACAGTATGGAAAATGCAAAAAAAACAAACAAAAAGAGTCATTTGAAAATTTAATTCACCCTGTACTATATTGAAAACACATTATTAACACATTATTTGATGTTTTACTTTGTGAATTTAATATATTTTTTAAAATATACACTCATTTCAAATCTGATGACTGCAACACACTCCAAAAAAGTTTGGACAGTCAACTGTTTACCACTGTGTGTCATCACCTTTTCTTTTAATAACACGTATTAAGGATTTGGGCACTGAAGACATCAGTTGGTTAAGTTTAGCAATCGAAATTTCCCCCCATTCATCCATTATGTATGTCTTCAACTGCACAACTGTACGGGCCTTTATTGCCTTATTTTGCACATGCTTTCTCAATCGAAGACAGGTCAGGACTGCAGGCAGGCTATGCTAGCACCCACAGTCTCTGCTTACACAACTATGCACTTGTAATCTGGGTAGAATGTGGTTTGGCGTTGTCCTGCTGGAAGATGCAGGGAGGTCTTTGGAAAAGATGACGTCTGGATGGCAGCATATGTTGCTCCAAAATGTATACATATATTTCTGCATTAATGGTGCCCTCACAGATGTTCATGTTACCCATGATATGGGCACTGACACCCCTCCCCCCCCATACCATGACAGACACTGGCTTTTGGACTTGATGCTAATAACACCTTGGGTGGTCCTTTTCCTCTTTTGCCCGGAGAACACAACAGCTTTTTTTTTTTTTAAACTATTTAAAATGTTGACTTGTTGGACCACAAATCACAATTCCACTGTGCTACTGTCCATCTCAGATGAGTCCAAGCCCAGAGAAGTTGGTGGCGCTTATGTACAGTGTTGATGTATGGCTTCTGCTTTGCATAGTAAAGCCTTAACTTTATCTTTAGATGCAGCGGTGAATGGTGTTGACTGACAAAGTTTACTAAAGTATTGCTGAGCCCATGTCAGGAATCAGGATATCCATTACAGACTCATGATGGTTTTTGAGACAGTGACATCTGAAGGATCTGAGATCACGCGCATTCAGAAGGGTTTTCGGCCTTGCTCTTTACGCACCAATATTTGACCGGATTCCTTGAATATTTTAATTATATTGTGCACTGTAAAAGGTGAAATGCCCAAATCCTACCCATTTGTCTTTAGAGAATGTTGTTCTTAAAGTGTTGTATTATTCATTAATGCATCTGTTAGCAGATTGGCGAGCTTCAACCCATCCGTGCTCTTGAAGGAATATGCCTTTTTTTGGAGGCTCCTTATAAACTATTCAAATAGGTATTCAATGTATGCACAAGCACTCTTGCCCCCCTAACATTTATTTATTTTGAAGATATATATATATATATGGGGTATCTCCACTGGTAATAGTGTAGAGCTATTGCAATTGTGGTTTTTGACAGGTCTTCATATACTATGATTAGACGATTCCCTAACCTCACCTTAACATCACATTCTTATTTCACCTTGTCACATCGCTATTAGTCCTAAATTGCACCGTCCCAACTTTTTTGTAATTTTGTTGCAGTCATCAGATTTGAAATGTGTTTTTAAAAAAATACAGTAAATTCACAAAGTAAAACATCAAATAATGTGTTAATAATGTATTTTCAATATAGTATAGGGTGAATTAAATTTTCAAATGATCCTTTGTGTTTGATTAGTTTGCATTTTCCATGAAAAATCATATTCATGCAATATTCATATTTTATAAAGTGTTTTACTGTGTATTTACTATCAATATTTCACATTCCAATGTTCTTCACATACGGGAATATGTTCTAAGTATTTTTAAATAAATATTCCTATATACAACCCCAATTCTGAAAAAATAAGGAATATGCAAGAAAACAAACAAAAAGAGTTATTTGAAAATTCAATTCACCCTGTACTATATTGAGAGCACATAATTAACATATTACTTGATGTTTTACTTTGTGAATTTAATGTATGTTTTAAAATATACACTCATTTCAAATCTGATGACTGCAACACATTCCAAAAAAGTTGGAACAGGGGCAATATAGGGCTAGAAGTGATGTGGCAGGTTGAAATAAAAAATTTATGTGAAAAAGGTGATGTGACAGGTTGAAATTAAAAGGTTATGTGAAAAAGGTGAGGCAATCGGGGGGGGGGGCGGAGCTAGCTCTGGAGCTGAACGGTTGTGTGTCAGTGTAGCTCCGGCTATATGGTGATTTTCAACTAAATATCTGACCACTCAACTTATCTACAAGTATAAAAATAAGATGCCTAAAGACCTGTAGAGTTCAATCTGGAAGCCCAGAGGCTGAGAGTCACTAGCGAGAAAATAATTCTTACATACTCTCCGAGTGCGACTGTTTGCGCCATTTTCCAGGCCATGTAATTATCTAAAGACAGTGGAGCTGTTAACCATTACTGACTTCCCTATATAAAGAGGCAGAACATGGAGGTGTCTGAGACTAATATACTCAAGCTGCTGCTGGAATTCGAGCAATCAATATGTAGGAGATTTAATGGCCTTATGACTAAGCTATGGGACACGTGCATGGAAATGGCTCGGCGTGTCACAGGGGCTGTTACTGGGCCCAACGAGCAGAGGAAAGAGGCTCTGGCGAGTGCTCAAACAAGAGAGGGGGAGCCTATCGATGCAACGCAGAGCAGCTGTATGGAGTCCACATTCCAAGTTTCCATCTACACTGTGAAAGATTCGACCGGCATACAGAGGGAAACTAGAGGATCTATCTCGGAGGCCGCAGAACCCATTGGGGATCACATCCGCAGGAAGACAAATCCGCCGGTTCATATAAGGCTTGGGGGGAGCCTTGACCTTCCTTAGTTCCCCTTAGAGCAAGCTGGATCCAGGTACCATCAGTGACCAGTTAGAGTCTCCCGCTCACTGCTGATTGCAGTAGACCTCGGGAAAGAGTGGTTCTCCCATAGACCGCCCATGGACGGATAGCTTACTGCGGTCAGACTTGACATACGGGTCTGGGCCACTGGCCTTCTGTATGACACCTTTACCCGTATGCAGACAGGATAGGCGGGATTCACTGGTGGACTTTTGGGCACCTGAGCCTGTTGTGAGTATCTGAGCAGGTCTACTGATACTGTTCAGTAGAAAACCGAAAACCACTTCTGAATGTGCGTGATTTCAGATCCCTCAGAAGTCACTGTCTCAAAAAGCGTCATGAGTCTGTAATGGATATCCTGACATGGGCTCGGAAATACATTGGTAAACTTTTGTCAGTCAACACCATTCGCCACTGCATCCACAGATGCATGTTAAGGCTTTACTATGCAAAGCAGAAGCCAAACATTGTCCAGAAGCTCAGCTGACTTCTCTGGACTCAGTCTCATCTGAGATGGTCGGTAGCACAGTAGAATTGTATTTTGTGGTCTGACAATTCAACATTTCAAATCGTTTTGTTCTCTAGGCCAAAGAAGAAAAGGACTAGCCAAGCTGTTATTAGCTTCAGGTCCAAAAGCCAGCATCTGTCAGGGTATGGGGGCATGTCAGTGCCCATTGCATGTGTAATTTGCACATCTGTGAGGGCACCATTAATGCCCAGATTACAGACACAGAGAGTGCGGGTGCTAGCATGGCCTACCTACAGTACTGAAAAAAGTCAATAGTCCAGCACCCTTAAATGCCCAATGCTCGCTGCTAGGGTTCCTGCAAACCCCCAAACAGATACAACAAAGATAGCAGCAGCATCAATTTATAACCAATTTATTATGGCACAAGAAAAGTCCACAACGTTTCGGGGTGTTACCCCTTAATCATGTGAACATTCACATGATTAAGGGGTAACACCCTGAAACGTTGTGGACTTTTCTTGTGCCATAATAAATTGGTTATAAATTTATGCTGCTGCTATCTTTGTGTGTATCTGCCTACAGTACTGACCCGTCTCCGATTGAGAATGTGTGGGGCATTATGAAGCTCAAACTAAGGCAATGAAGGCCCAATACAGAAGCACAGCTGAAGACATGCATGATGGATTAATGGGGGAAAATTCTGCTTGCTAAACTTAACCAACTGGTGTCTTCAGTGCCCAAATGCTTAATAAGTGTTATTAAAGGTGTTACACAGTGGTAAACAGTTGACTTTTTTGGAGTGTGTTGCAATCATCAGATTTGAAATTAGTGTATATTTTCAAAAAAACTTTAAATTCACAAAGTAAATCATCAAATAATGGGTCCTAATTACTAAGCTTCGAATTGAGCTTGATGCTCAATCCTTCAGGCTCATCAGAAACAGAAGTTATGAAGCAGCGATCTAAAGACCGCTGCTCCATAACCTGTCCGCCTGCTTTGAGGCAGCGGACAGAAATCAACCTGATCGAATACGATTGGGTTGATTGACACCCCCTGCTGGCAGCCAATCGGCCAATTGGCAGCAAATCTGCAGAGGGTGGTATTGCACAAGCAGTTCTGGTGAACTGCTTGTGCAATGATAAATGTCCACAGCGTATGTTGGCATTTATTGATGTGCAGAGGACATCATACGCTACATCGTATCATGTCCGCTTGCACTTTGATAAATATGCCCATTGTGTTAATAATGTGTTTTCAATATAGTATAGGGTGAACTGAATTTTCAAATGACTCTTTTTTTTTTTTTTTGCATTTTCCATACTATCCCAACTTTTTCGGAATTGGGGTTGTATATCTGTATATATATCTATACTATACTTATTTTTTAAATATTTATATATATATATATATATATATAGTCATAGATATACAGTATATTTTACAAAACAAATCATATATACCTGTTTAAACGCAATTGGGTTTGCAAGCAAGTTGGGTTGTTAGTTTTTTCCACTTTTTTCGCTCCATTAAAGGGATAGTAAACACAATTTTTTTATTGTTTTAAAAGATAGATAATCCCTTTATTTACCATTCCACAGTTTTGCATAACCAACACTGTTATAGAAATATACTTTTTACCTCTGTAATTACCTTGTATCTAAGCTTCTGCTGACTGCCTCCTTATCTCAGATCTTTAGACAGACTTGCATTTCAGGCAATTAGTGCTGACTCTTAAATAACTTCACATGTGTGAGCACAGTGTTATCTATATGGAACACATGAACTAACGCCCTCTAGCTGTAAAAAAAATGTCAAATGCATTCAGATGAGAGGCGGCCTTCAAGGGCTTAGAAATTAGCATATGAGCCTACCTAGGTTTAGCTTTCAACTAAGAATAACAATAGAACAAGCAACTTTGATGATAAAAGTAAATTAGAAAGTTATTTAAAATTACATGCCCTATATGAATCATGAAAGTTTAGTTTGAACTTTACTATCCCTTTAAATTCTGTGGGGAATATGTTAACACGTTGCAATATTCGAAGTTCCACTTTTTGTGCATCAGGTTAGTGCTCGTGCACAAACTTTTTTCTTTCAACTTGTAATACGGATGCTACCTGATGTGCCCAAAAAGCAAATTTCTAGCGAAGTTAATGCACGAGCAGGAAAGCTAATTTGCGCTCCACTCGTAATCTAGCCTCAAATTTGTTTTGTCTCAAACTGACTTAAACACAACAGCAGTTAATTATGTAATTCATTAGTTTGAGGATAACTTACAAATATTTGCTTTTTTGCCTTTATGAAGCTTATGCTATTTATGATAATGTGATTCATTCTCCTTTTGCACCTAAAATATATATATAGTTTAGTCTTTTGTCGTTTGTAGCATCTTTTCATTATAGTTGACATTAAGGTTTCATTACTTTCCTAGTTGTTAGCTGATCTCTGCTTATTCATCTTCAATATCCCTTTGTCACACCAATGAAAAAGGAATTTCTGGAATCATTATACTGGTTTTATGAGCTCAGTTATTTGCTGACTGGTTCAGCACTACCCTATTATTATTTGTATTTATTTTTTATTTCTGTGCTGCTAGTAAGAATTAATACTAAAGGAATTTATCTATTCCCGTTTTATTAAGCAAGTCTACTTTAAAGTATTTCTCCATGAAGATTTTGTGAACTTAAAGGGACACTGTAACCAAAATTTTTCTTTCGTAATTCAGATTGAGCATGAAATTTTAAGCATCTTTCTAATTTACTCCTATTATAAAATTTTCTTCATTCTCTTGGTATCTTTATTTGAAATGCAAGAATGTAAGTTTAGATGCCGGCCCATTTTTGGTGAACAACCTGGGTTGTCCTTGCTGATTGGGGGATAAATTCATCCACCAATAAAAATGTGCTGTCCAGAGTACTGAAACCAAAAAAAAGCTTAGATGCCTTCTTTTTCAAATAATGATAGCAAGAGAACGAAGAAAAATTGATAATGGGAGTAAATTAGAAAGTTGCTTAAAATTGCATGCTCAATCTGAATTACGAAAGAAAAATTTTGGGTACAGTGTCCCTTTAAAGGGACACTGAACCCAAATTTTTTCTTTCATGATTCAGATAAAGCATGCAATTTTAAGCAACTTTCTAATTTACTCCTACTATCAATTTTTCTTTGTTCTCTTGCTATGTTTATTTGAAAAAGAAGGCATCTAAGCTTTTTTCTTGATTCAGACCTATGGACAGCACTTTTTGATTGGTGGATGAATTTATCCACCAATCAGCAAGGACAACCCAGGTTGTTCACCAAAAATGGGCCGACATCTAAACTTACATTCTTGCATTTCAAATAAAGATACCAAGAGAATAAAGAACATTTTATAATAGGAATACATTTGAAAGTTAATTAAAATGTCATGCTCTATCTGAATCACAAAAGAAAAAATTTGGGTTCAGTGTCCCTTTAAGATCTTAATATTATGTAGATAATTACTTAACCTGTTATAAAATAATCTAATCTACTGACAACAACAAAAAAATATTAAATAAAATGTATTTAACCATCATAGTTCTCTGCCAAGTATCAGTGGAAAATATGAGAAAAATAAAAATCCCTCACTGTTCTCGTGATTACATTAAACTAATAAACAATATAAACGCAAATATGGAAATTGTATTAGTCTTTTAATGTGTTTTGTATCTCGATCTGTTGGCTAGGTATATTGAACGGAAAATAGTTATTGAAATTGCAATGAAATGTAGTTTTCATTGTAAAGGTCAAAATCTTTTTTTTTTTTTTTTTAAATTGGCTTCCTGATTCTTCTATTGAAATTAGCCTCTAAGGAGCCTCTTAAGTTAATTGCAAATATAGTTGTTTCAACAATTACTGAAAATTATTGCTTCAGCAATGACATTAAGTACTCTTATTAAAAAGGTATTTTTTCTTGATACATTTTATATTAACCCAGGTTATAAGGAGAAGTAATCATAGACCCAGGAGGGGAACATGTACAAATGCTTACAGGCCAGAATAAATCATTCCATGGAAATTAACACTTTTCATTTAGGAAATCTGAATTGAATATTTCATTATTTTATACTCAGCGTGACAGCATTTTTTCTAGGAACTACATCACTACATAATATCCAAATGTATTCAAGTATTTTTCATTTCCTGAACACAGTACTTAAATAGTTTAATTAGCTTTTTATACAATGGCATTTCCTTTAAGCAATTACTTTGTATGCCATGCTTGTTTTCTAAAATGACCAAAATCAATTAGTTCTACTTGCACAATATTTGTGCATTTATATTTATTTACTATTCTCAGAGAAATCTAGTTGGCATTGTTGATAAAGGATAAGTAAAAATAAAATATATTCATGTGTTTCTACTCATTTTCAATTTTTATGAATTATCAAAAATTACATATCAATGTGCAACATTTCAGTCATGCCACGATTAAAAAAATAAAATAACTAATATTAGCAGTTTAGTTTTCGACACTGTATCACAAGACCTTTAGCTATTTAGTTGCATTGTGCATTTATTAAAGAACCTTGCCAAATTATTAGACCATTGGTCAAAAATCTTGATATTAATTTCAGATTTATTCTTAAAGGGACATTGTACACTAGATTTTTCTTTGCATATTTTTTTTTATAGATAATCCATTTATATAGCCTATCTGGTAGTGTTTTTGTAAAAATGTATAGTTTTGCTTGTTTTTAAATAACATTGTGCGCCAATGTTAGCATACTAACCAAGCCCCAAAGTTTTAGATGTAGACCCAGGTTTACAGACTCCTGTTGTGCAATGGGTCTTTTCATATGCCGGGGAGGGTGGGTAGTGTCTGCCTGTTCCTGTTTTCCCTGCTCCTTTCAGTGGGTGCAACAGCCTAACCTCATAAACAGTACTAAACTGGGAACTAGGTAAGTTTTTTAAAATGTTTTATACTTGATTTTTATATCAGTAATCTGTGCATATTATTCTTTATACTAGTGTCTATTACATGAAGTTATATGAAAATTGGTGTATGCTGTCCCTTTAATAGTGTTTATTGTTTTTTTAAGTTGTGTAACCATTTCTTATTCCATGTTATACTGGCAAAATCTGCAATACATATTTATGTGTCATTTGAAGTAATATTACTAAAACATTGTATAAATTAACAAATCTGTATGCTTTTACAGATGGGTAAACACAGTGACTTGTCATTAAATAAAGTTGGTCAAATTGTCAGCCTGGCAAAAAACATTTTGTAGTACAAGATTGCTGTAATTGTAGGTGTATCATGTAGTTCTGTAAAGGAATATTAAGAAAAAACAGGGATTGGAGGGGTAGCTTCCGAGCAGGGTTTCTGGCTAACAGTCCACCTCTAGATAATCATCACTGAACAGTTCTATCAGATACCTTGATGCCGGAATGTGTTTAGTCAGCTTCCTATTTTTAGTGCAGATTTCTCAAATTCATCCGTCAGTTCTTGATGTAGTAACACAATGTCGTCCTTCCGTTTTGGGTTTTTATCATTTCCACAATGCATTGTTTACAAAAATCTCGAATCTTCTTTGACATTTTGTCTTTCAAGCCCATTTTTTTCACACTAGAGTTGTTATAATAAAATTGATCTATTGATCTAACTCACAGCAAATAAACCTTTTTTTGGTCTTATTCCTTTTTTTTCTATGCTATCCCTTATTCATGAGGTTGCAATTAGAAATGTCCATTTGTTTTATTATGAATGCAAATTCATTAACAAAACATAAATATTAGGGTCATTTTCACAAAACGACTATCCGAAACAAAGGCACCACGGAATTTAAAGAAAACAAAGAAATACTGATAACATTTGTCAGTATTTATTTGTTTCCTTTAAATAGCCTTAGTGGTTAAAATTACTTACCTCTAGCACACTGGAGATCAGTGCTAATCCCAAACCTTCTTCACATAGCCCTAGGACACGCTAATAGGAGGCTTAGCACAGCAGATTTGTGAAGGTCCTTTAGTGCAGGCCCTGGAATCCACCAAGCTAAGCCTCCTATTAGCTCCCCCAGGGCTCTGTAAAATGCGCTAGCGGTAATTATATAATGCTACAGGTGAACTTTTATACTGGTAGCAATGGAAAATATAAATTTGTTTAACGAAAAACAAAAGTAAATGTTCCATAAGCATTCAATATTAATTTCAATTGAACCAAAATGAATACCGAATAGCACTGCAGTTGAATATTCGGAAAACTAATTTTTCTGAATATTTGTTCCACAAGATTCATCCAAACTTAATTTTTTGCTTGTGCACATGTCTAGTTGCAATAAATGTATTTTTTCATGTTTAACAACACCGTCTATTAATATGATGAATTCATTAACTTTGGGCCTTTACGCTTTCCATGTAGTTTTAGTAAAATCTCTTATATTTTTCTAAATAAATAGTTCTAAATATTTTTGTCAGTTTTTTTTGGTATGCTTTTTGATGTGTCTTGCCTCTTTATTTTATGGATTGTTAATTTTCAGTCTCCGCATCCCCTGTCCTATAATGTTCCTGTCCTTTTCTCTCTTTTGTGTCTTTTCTGAAGATCACTTCTAATCGACTGTCACTGTGACTCCTTTTGTCTGAGTAACTTTCACTATCAATTGTCCTTCATATTATTTAATTACTTTTATCATAAGCATTTTTTAAAATATCCAAACACTTAATTGCAATCACAAATAAACATTGTTATGCCAATATGTAAGTTGTGTAACAGTTTCTTAATTTAAAAGTCTAATTTCAAAACTATAAAAGTGACCTAAAAAAATTGCTTATGTGGACATGTAACATGACAAATTGGGGTTGATTCATCTTTCTGATCAGTCGTTTTGGCAAGCTATTGGCTCCCAATTCAGGGTTTTAAAGTTGTGAGCTATCACAATCCAAACCATAACACCAAGCTGATAGAGGGGACATCACCCACATAATGCAAGTACATCTGTTTCGGTAATCATGATCCCCAGATTGCACTATATTTCTGCAGTAAAATAAACATTTTGAAATCAACACACAAAGGGTGTTAATAAAGTGAAAAACTGGTCTTTTCTTCATATTTACAAGTAATCCAAGATGATTTGGAATAATTCAATTATGTTGTGCAGATGCCATTTGAGATCAATATATGGTTTAAATTAAAAATATATAATCCTTTTATATAAAAGGCCAAGTGTGTTTGTCCGAAGCTGTCATGCGCAGTAGAGACAGCACAAGGACAAACACACCTGGCCTTTGAGTCCTGCTCCTAGCTGATCTGCCACCTGCTGCAGAAGTGGGCATGGCCGGGCATGAGCGGGGGCATGACCGGATGGGAATGGCCATGAAGGGGGCATGGCCGAGCACGAAGGGGGCGTGGCCGAGTGTGAAGGGACGTGGACGTGCACGGTTGGGAGATAGAGAGGGGGGAGAGATAGAGAGGGGAGAGGGATAGAAAGGGGGGAGAGATAGAGAGGGGGGAGAGATATAGAGGGGAGAGAGATAGAGAGGGGAGAGAGAGATAGAGAGGGGGAGAGATAGAGAGGGAGGAGAGGGGGGGGAGAGAGAGAAGAGGGGGGAGAGAGAGAGAGAGAGGAGAGAGAGAGAAGAGAGGGGGGAGAGAGAGGGGGGAGAAAGAGAGAGAGGAGAGGGAGGATAGAGAAAGGAGGTGGGGAGAGAGAGAGAAGAGAGGGAGAGAGAGAGGAGAGGGGGGGAGAGAGAAAGAGGAGAGGGAAGAGAGAGAGAGAGAGAGAGAGAGAGAGAGGGGAGAGAGAGAGAGAGGAGGGGAGAGATAGAGGATAGGGAGAGAGAGGATAGAGGAGAGAGAGAGGGGGGGGAGAGAGAGGGGGAGAGAGCTCAAAAGAGAGGGGGAGAGAGAGCGCAAAAGAGATGGGGGAGAGAGAGAGAGCAAAAGAGTGGGGGGAGATAGCTCGAAGAGAGGGGGAGAGAGAGCGCAAAAGAGAGGTGGGAGAGTGAGAGCAAAAGAGGGGGGAGAGAGAGAGCACAAAAGAGAGGGGGGAGAAAGAGCAAACGAGAGGGGAGAGAGAGAGAGCAAAAGAGAGGGGAGAGAGAGAGCACAAAAGAGGGGGGGAGAGAGAGCAAAAGAGGGGGAGAAAGAGAGGAGGGGGGAGAGAGAGAGAGGAGGGGGGAGAGAGAGAGGATGGGGGAGAGAGGAGGGGCAAGAGAGAGAGGAGGGAGGAGAGAGAGAGGAGGGGGGAGGGAGAGAGGAGGGGGGGGAGAGAGAGAGGGGAGGGAGAGAGAGAGGGGAGAGAGAGAGAGCTTAAAAGAGAGGGAGAGAGAGAGTGCAAAAGAGATGGGGGAGAGAGAGCTCAAAAGAGAGGGGGAGAGAGCGCGAGGAGAGGGGGGAGAGAGCGCAAAAGAGAGGGGGAGAGAGAGAGCGCAATAGAGAGGGGGGAGAGAGAGCGCAAAAGAGAGGGGGAGAGAGAGAGCAAAAGACGGGGGGAGAGAGAGAGAGAGCACAAAAGAGAGGGGGGGGAGAGAGCAAAAGAGAGGGGGGGAGAGCGCGAAGAGAGGGGGAGAGAGAGAGCGCAAAAGAGAGGTGGGAGAGAGAGAGAGAGAGAGCAAAAGAGGGGGGAGAGAGAAAGCACAAAAGAGAGGGGAGAGAGAGCAAACAAGAGGGGGGAGAGAGTGCAAAAGAGAGGGGAGAGAGAGCACTAAAGAGGGGGGAGAGAGAGAGAGCAAAAGAGGGGGAGAGAGAGAGAGCACAAAAGAGAGAGGGGGGAGAGAGAGAGGAGAGGGGGGAGAGAGATAGAGGAGGGGGTGAGAGGGAGAGGAGGGGGGAGAGAGAGAGAGGAGGGGGGAGAGAGAGAGGAGGGGGGAGAGAAAGAGGAGGGGGGA
The DNA here is from genome assembly GCF_027579735.1 of Bombina bombina. Classification (NCBI taxonomy): domain Eukaryota; kingdom Metazoa; phylum Chordata; class Amphibia; order Anura; family Bombinatoridae; genus Bombina; species Bombina bombina. The sequence goes on from NC_069500.1 coordinate 960,820,342, forward strand.
GAGAGAGAGGAGTGGGAGAGAGAGAGGAAGGGGTAGAGAGAGAGGAGGGGGGAGAGAGAGAGGAGGGGGGAGAGAGAGAGAGGAGGGGGAGAGAGAGAGAGGGGAGGGAGAGAGAGAGGGGAGGGAGAGAGAGAGAGAGGGGGGAGAGAGAGAGCTCAAAAAAGAGGGGGGGAGAGAGCGCAAAAGAGATGGGGGAAAGAGAGAGCCCAAAAGAGAGGGGGAGAGAGAGCACAAAAGAGAGGGGAGAGAGAGCACGAGGAGAGGGGGGGAGAGAGAGCAAAAGAGAGGGGGAGAGAGAGAGCACAAAAGAGAGGGGGAGAGAGAGAGCGCAGAAGAGAGGGGGGAGAGAGAGAGAGCGCAAAAGAGAGGGGGAGAGAGAGAGCAAAAGAGGGGGGGAGAGAGAGAGCACAAAAGAGAGGGGGAGAGAGAGCAAAAGAGAGGGGGAAGAGAGCGCAAAAGAGAGGGGGGAGAGAGCGCAAAAGAGATGGGGGAGAGAGCTCAAAAGAGATGGGGGAGAGAGAGAGCAAAAGAGAGGAGGGCGAGAGTGCAAAAGAGAGGGGGAGAGAGAGCGCAAAAGAGAGGGGGAGAGAGAGAGAGCAAGAGAGGGGGAGAGAGAGGGAGCACAAAAGAGAGGGGGGAGAGAGAGAGGGGGGAGAGAGAGAGAGAGAGGGGAGAGAGAGAGAGGAGGGGAGAGAGAGAGGAGAGGGGGAGAGAGAGGAGAGGGGGTAGAGAGAGAGCTCAAAAGAGAGGGGGAGAGAGAGCGCAAAAGATATGGGGGAGAGAGCTCAAAAGAGAGGGGGGAGAGAGCGCAAAAGAGATGGGGGAGAGAGAGAGAGCAAGGGGTGGGACCGCTGTACTGCAAAAAAATGGCCTGTGTGAACAGGCTTTAGGACTAGTAATAATATAATTAACAGTGTTATAAAATCAAAATAGTGATTTTTAAAAAAAAAAAAAAAAATAGAATGATACTATTCAATACTGTGCACTATAATGATGGAATATTCTGAGAAAATCTTCATTATACCGCAAAGAAAATAGAAAGAAACTGTCATAGTGTAAACTTATTTTAAAATCTGCCTTTAAAAACAGTTGGAAATGTATTCACATGATGTAGAGCTACTATAGTGCTTAGTACATATGGATCCAAACTCAGTGCTTTTGCAGGGGGTTCTAATATTTATTCAATGTTAACAATATCTGTACAAGTTAAAATAAAGTCGTGTTTTTAAAAAACAAAATAGCAAACAATAGTGGCAATCAAACTAAAGTCACTTCAGGGTCCAAACCGCTTTTTGTGGAAATACTTGTAAGGAACTCTTTGTCCACCAAATGTGCGATTGTACCAGTAGGAGTGACCCTCCTTGTGACGTGTGATGCTGTGTTTGCGTGCAAACAATAACAATATAAGAATGCTATCAGTTCAATACATTAATCAATGGATCCTTTCAATTTCAATAGATAAATTAGTTAGCCCAATAATATTATAAATTAATACACAGGTAGCTATGTAAGTTTCAAAACTAAGACATTTCCAGTGCCTTATATCAATACCAATATATAGGGTTAAGATAGTTTCTTATAAAAAATGCATTAGAATTTAGATGCAAACATTATACAGAAAAAAAACTCTAACTTGAAGTATATTATCATTTCCTTAACAAATCACATATTATGCATTGTTTGGAGAAATAAACAAATAATTTGTTTCCATTTTACACTATCTTGGTTTGAGCCTCACAGATCTTTCATGATGCTAGCAATAGTTGGGTGTTAAAGGGATAGTCTAGTCAAAGTTAAACTTTCATGATTTAGATAGAGCATGCAATTTTAAGCAACTTTCTAATTTACTCATATTATCAATTTGTCTTTGTTCTTTTTGTATCTTTATTTGAAAAAGCATGAATGTAAGCTTAGGAGCAGGCCCATTTTTTGGTTCAGCACCTGCGTAGTACTTGCTGATTCATGTCTAAATGTAGCCAACAATCAGCAAGCGCTACCCAGGGTGCTGAACCAAAAATAGATGGATCCTAAGCTTATATTCTTGCTTTTTCAAATAAAGATACCAAGAGAACAAAGAAAAAATGATAACAGGAGTTATTTAGAAAGTTGATAGTAGAAGTAAATTGGAATATGAAAGTTGTCTAAAAATCACATGCTCTATCTGAATAATGAATGTTTAATTTTGACTTTACTGTTCCTTTGATTAAAAACAGTATATCCATGATAGGGCTACATTTACAGACAACTTTCAGAGGAAGTAAAATAGTTACAAAAAGTTAATGAACACATGGACTTTCACTGTATTTTAATCTAATATTTTTGCTTTTTATACACTAGTGGAATTTGTTATATGATGATAGAGTCAATTTATCAAATCAGAGATTGATGCATTATCATAATCTGTGTTTATGACTATTTTCAGCATAAATCAGTTTTTGTATGGTACCAAAAAGACACCCAAACAGCAATTTCCGTTCACCATGGACTTTGTATGAAGATTTAAGAGAAGGTACTGCCATCTCTTTCCTTTTTTATTTTTAAAGATTAGACAGGAGAACAACACATTGCAAAAAATACTCTAATACCAGTGTGGAGAGTCATCTTAGATTATTCATAAATTATACAGGTGCCCTTATAAAATAAAAAATAAAAAAGGATTATTAATTAAGCATCACCACACCACCTAAAGTCAAAGGTTGCAAAACTATACAGTTAAACAAACGTATGTGCTTCTATGCAAAACAAGATTTTTGGTGCATTGGTTTTGGTTGATTAAGCCCTTTTCTGTGAGATAGTTTTTTCTATATTCAGATGTTACTCTGAACTCAGGATTAACATTTTGGGAGATGTTCACCAAACTCTTCTGTATACTTTGATTTATTCCTGAATTGAAAATGTACCCTTGTATATTTGTGACACTATTTTTTAGCACATCAAAATGTTTTCTTTTGTGATTCAGATCATGACATTTTAAGCAACTTTCTAATTTACTCCTATTATCAAATTTTCTTCATTATCTTGGTATCTTTATTTGAAATGCAAGAATGTAAGTTTAGATGCCGGCCCATTTTTGGTGAACAACCTGGGTTGTTCTTGCTTATTGTTGGATACATTCATCCACCAATAAAAAGTGCTGTCTAAAGTATTAAAACAAAAAAATGTCTAGATGCCTTCTTTTTCAAATAAAGATAGCAAAAGAACAAAGAAAAAATTATAATAGGAGTAAATTAGAAAGTTGCTTAAAATTGCATGCTCTATCTGAATCACGAAAGAAAAAAATTGGGTTCAGTGTCCCTTTAGGGTAGATTTTAACACAACTGAAAATGTTTCATATAATGTATCTATTAAAAGCCTTGTGGACTTTCAGATATATGTTTTAGGTAAAAATATAAATACATTTTTAAACAATAATAGAATATATTACTCTCAAGTCGGTCTAATATGTCCATGGTACTATGTTTTGAACAGATACCACTAGCAATATAGCATTATTTTTTTTTAAATCAATCAATCTTTAATCAGTTTCCCTGCCCTTTTTTTGTTTTTATAGATTGTGAACCTTTGCTTAGAAATTATCAAATGAAGGATTCTTCTTAATACCCAGTATTGGACTATATGATTAAATTATTTCAACATCAGAAAACAGTATAAGCAAAAAGAAAATAACAACAAAAGCATCAATTTAATGGTCATCAGAGCATCACAAGGAATGCTGGGAAACCTAAAACCAATAATATCCCACAGTGCAACACAGGAGATTTAGACTAAACATTTAAACAAAACAGTAGGCAATTGGCCCTTTAATTAAGAATAAATTTCCTCTTCTTTGGCAAATATATTTTATACTTCCCTTGCTGTTACCAAATGGACACAATGCAAGACACAGCAAGTAGATGAAGTTACCACTTTACAGTAAAAGATGTCAAAAACTCTGTTATCGATCTGAAATAAAAAGAGTACAGTAAGACAATTAGTGCCTGATGATTAAAAACTCACGGAATGGTAAATAAATCACATAAAATCTCTATGGTCTTTTTGTTATATTTCAATGTATGTGTTTTTCCTTCAAATCCAGTACATCTCATAGCGACATAATCAGCTCTCAAGCTTAAAATTTGACTTTCTAAAAAATTTTGAGGGACCTCATTAGTACTGGCAGAACTGAGAGCTTTAGATCATCATGTCCTTAGTCTTAAAAGGACATGAGACTGACATATCAAAGTCACTTAAAAGTTCAAATTGAGCACACTGTAATGTGTTACATTACTTTTTTAAATGGGTACATTTTAAATGTAAATGGATTAAACACATAGTTAAAAGTAAATTTTAGAACAGCAATGTACACCTGAACACATTTTGTGAGTCAATAGCAAGAGGCATATGTGTTTAGCCAATGGTCAACAAAGTATGCTATGCAGCATGTATCACAAAATGTAACTGACAAATATAATATTATATAACCGTGTTTACTAAATAAATCACAAAATTTTAATATTGCAAGTAATTATCAGACACCATATAAAACCATTCTTAACAAAAATAAAAGCTATGAGTCATAGCATAACAGCTCACACAGAATAAATTCAATATGTACAGCAAGTGTGTCAATTACTGCCTTGTGGACTTTCGACAATAGATAAACAGTATCTCACAAAAGTGAGAACACCGCTCACATTTTTGTAATTTTTTTATTATATCTTTTCATGTGACAACACTGAAGAAATGACACTTTGTTATAATGTAAAGTAGTGAGTGTACAGCCTGTATAACAGTGTAAATTTGCTGTCCCCTCAAAATAACTCAACACACAGCCATTAATGTCTAAACAATTGGCAACAAAAGTGCGTACACCCCTAAGTGGAAATGTTTAAATTGGGCCCAATTAGCCATTTTCCCTCCACAGTGTCATGTGATTTGTTAGTGTTACAAGGTCTCGGGTGTGAATGGGGAGCAGGTGTATTAAATTTGATGTTATCACTCTCACACTCTCTCATACTGGTCACTGGAGGTTTAACATGGCGCCTCATGGCAAAGAACTCTCTGAGGATCTGAAAAAAAGAATTGTTACTCTACATAAAGATGGCCTAGGCTATATGAAGATTGCCAAGACCTTGAAACGGAGCTGCAGCACAGTGGGCAAGACCATACAGCTTCACAGGACAGGTTTCACTCAGAACAGACCTCGCCATGGTCGACCAAAGAAGTTGAGTGCACGTGCTCAGCGTCATATCCAGAGGTTGTCTTTGAGAAATAGATGTATGAGTGCTGCCAGCATTGCTGCAGAGGTTGAAGAGGTGAGGGGTCAGCCTGCCAGTGCTCAGACCATACTCCGCACACTGCATCAAATTGGTCTGCATGGCTTTAATCCCAGAAGGAAGCCTCTTTTAAAGATGATGCACAAGAAAGCCCGCAAACAGTTTGCTGAAGACAAGAAGACTAAGGACATGAATTGCTGGAACCATGTCCTGTGGTCCGATGAGACCAAGATAAAGTGTGTCTTGCCTACAGTCAAGTATGGTGGTGGGATTGTCATGGTCTGGGCCTGCATGAGTGCTGCTGGCACTGGGGAGCTACAGTTCATTGAGGGAACCATGAATGACAGCATGTACTGTGACATACTGAAGCAGAGCATGATCCCCTCCCTTTGGAGACTGGACCACAGGGCAGTATTCCAACATGATAACGACCCCAAACACACCTCCAAGACGACCACTGCCTTGCTAAAGAAGCTGAGGGTAAAGGTGATGGACTGGCCAAGCATGTCTCCAGACCGAAACCCTATTGAGCATCTGTGGGGCATCCTCAAATGGAAAGTGTGGGAGCACAAGTTCTCTAACATCTAACAGCTCCCTGATGTCATCATGGAGGAGTGGAAGAGGACTCCAGTGGCAACCTGTGAAGCTCTGGTGAACTCCATGCCCAAGAGAGTTAAATCAGTGCTGGAAAATAATGGTGACCACACAAAATATTGACATTTTGGGCCCAATTTGGACATTTCCACTTAGGGGTGTACTCACTTTTGTTGCCAACGGTTTAGACATTAATGGTTGTGTGTTGAGTTATTTTGAGGGGACAGCAAATTTACACTGTTATACAGGATGTACACTCACTACTTTACATTGTAGCAAAGTATCATTTCTTCAGTGTTGTCCATGAAAAGATATAATAAAATATTTACAAAAATGTGAGGGGTGTACTGTAACCAGTTCTCTTACGCTTGTATTTTTCGCTATCCAAGCAATTGCTTATGAGATTACTACATAGTTACATGAGCATTACTGCCGGAAAAAAATCGTTTTGTTTTAAACTGTTCAGTTTGCACTAACTATATACTTAACACCATAATCTTGAATTACTGGTGTCATATCTCTGAGTCGCAGGTTACGATCTAGTTCACTAGATATACTTTAATCATACTATATAGCTATACACAGGCCCGGATCGACCATAGGACATACCGGGCATTTGCCCGGTGGGCCGCCGGTTACTTTAGCTCCGCCCACCATTTCCCCGCACAAACAGTACAGTATGTGGCTCTTAGTTTGCCGACTTTTTTTATTCATTGTGAGTGTGACATGATGTACAGTGCTGCTGTTGGGCTGCCGGTTCCCTTAGCCTTGCCCACCATTACTGCGTGCACACAAACTGAGGAACACTAGACAGGCCGCCAGCAGCTCTCACTCTGTCCACTTCTTAGTTCTTATGCACACATTACTTCACTGACAGTCTTATCTCAGTAATGTGTTGTGTACTGTATCTCTGGGTAAAGCTAAAATCACGGTGTGCTGCTGAGAGTGGTAATTATGTGGGAGTGGGACTTACCCCCAAAAGTTTAGTGTGATACATACTGTGACTCTGTGAGCCAGACTCAGGCAGGCCGCAGGGCCATTTTTAGTGGCCAGGCACAGCGCAGGAGAAAATAAGGGGCACATAATGCATTAAAAACTCCCAACCAGCTCTATAATAAAAAAAAGCCTTTTTTATAATCCCAGGTTGCGTGCCTGCAGCAATATACCACCCTCTCCCTCTGAAATTTTAATTAGCCGCTGTAAAATTAGTGCACCCGACTAAGAACAGATACCAAGTTTAGTTACTAACTGCATTCCTTTACATCACGAGACTGAGAGGATGATTATGTAGGGAGTAACAGCGTCCATCTACACTTCTCCCAGTGAGTAAAGCTGGAGATAGCCTGAGTCCCTGAGTCTGAGAGCAGAAAAGCCACCCCTGCCGAACGTAACACAGAAGTCAGCAGTGGGGGTAGGGCTTGCCTTTCAGCATGGTCAGAGGAGACTGGAGACAGCTAAAGGGAAGTAAATTTATTACTTTAAAAAAAAATCTCTTTTCTTTTTTTACTGCTGGTTTTATTGCCTACAATGCCTAGAAGTTCCTTCCCTTCTCCGTCAGTCCGCTCACTGCATGGTGATAAGATAACACATAACAGTTACAGGTAATGCTGTGTCTCAAGCAAGCTTATCCCTGATATTACAGTCATTGATTGTTATCAAAGAGTGGGGAAAGGGGTCAGGGTAGAAGTGGGACTTATAGTAGTGGTAACTTTAAATGGAACTTGCTGCACTAAATTTAAAAAAAAGCTAAAAAGGTCAGATTAATGTGCTCCCTCCTGGGATTTTTTAAAAGAATTTGTGTATGTATAATATATATATATATATATATATATATATATATATATATATATATATATATATATATATAATTTATGGAATGTTTCTGCCTTTTGACAGAGCAATTTTCAACAAAGTTAAATACAACAGAAATATACATAGATATTTATACACGTGTGTGTGAGTGTGCAGTGTCTGAGTAGCTGTATGTGCTGTGTATATAGTCTTTTTTTGTTGTTCCTGTTTTATTTAACTTTGTAGAAAATTGCTCTGTCAAAGGCAGGAGTAAATCATAAATCTGTCCATCTTCAAGGAACTGATCAAGGTATTTCTATACCCCCCCCCCTTTTTCTTTTCTTGTGTAGCATTCTTTTTTACCCCATGAATGCTAGTGCACCTTTCTTGTAAATTCCTAAAATGATGCATGAATTTACATAAATACATGGTTTCTTTATGTTGTTTATTTTTCTTATGGTAATGTTAAAGGTGTGTTTATAAAAGTTTACATGATATGGGTTTATCATGGGGGTAAAAACATATGATGTGACAAACATATGTATTTGTATATGTTTTATATGTTTGTTTTCATCTCCATATTATAAAATATGTGTGTCTATATATTTATATGGTGCATCTGTCCTACAAATGTGTATTGAATGTATCTGTACTTTATGTAAGTTGGTGTAGCGCTGTCCGTGTGTGAGTGTGTGTAAATCATGTCTCTGAATGAGGGTCTGTTAGATTTCTATCTTTGATCTGTGTCTGTGATTTAGGAGGTCTCTGAGTGCATATGATATGTGGGTTTGTGTATATATTCTTCTGCTATAACATATAATATATATCATTAACTGGGAATGAGTTCCACATTTTAGAGTTTGCTTGGGAGATAGGGGTGAGGTAGTGTTTAGTCTTAAGTTGTACTTAAGTAAAATAAACTGCGAATTGGGCTGTATTATCCCTGACATAAAAATAAGAATTGCTATGTATTAGTTAATTAGTAATAACAGTATTTAGAATTTATTTTAAACTTTTATAAATGTTCTTCCATAAATGTGTGTCTTTTATAAATGTGTGTTTTTTATATTTTACTTTTTTTATACTAATTCACAAAATATACATTATTTTTTTGTCATATTTGGTATATAAGAAACGGTGGTTGTGGTGGTGGTGGTGGGGGGGGGGGGTTGTAGTGGGCTGCTTTGCCTTAAAATGCCCGGGCCTATATTTGGTCCCAGTCCGGCCCTGGCTATACATATTTTATGTACGTATGTTTCTATATATTTACAGTGCATATCCAAGAGTTTCAATATGATTAGGCTATTATCACCAAGGGGTTATGTCCCTGCAATGTAAATCTGTTCTTTAACAGACATTACAGCTACTCATCTGAATTATCTATAGATCTAACCCGCTACTACTGGTGTTATTGTTTTTTTTTTTTTTTAAACTATAGCAGTTTGGCTAATTTGTATTTTACTTATATGGTTTACTTTTATTGGTATGTTTTATTAACACCTTACATATTGACAACATCTTGTCAGCACGTATTAAGTCACTTTAACATTCTTGTTTGTCTCAGATTTTGTAAATTTGTGTACTTACATCACAATGGTGATGATAGTGTGAGATCACAAGTGAGAGAATATCGGAAGTGTTTGTTTTCAAACCGCTACAGTTCACAAACGTTCAGAGGGGTATGTTCAATTTTTGTTGCTTGTTATTTGAACTTTATTTGCATATTTGATTGTATATGTTATATATAGCATTTGTTTGATTCACTTTGCACTGTCTGAGGAAGGAGTAAACGCCCCCGAAACGTCACAGGAGTGTTTTTAAAATAAAAGTATTTGTTTTCTTTATAAACCCAGTGAGTGCCGCTTCCCATTTATGACTATTGTGGGATATTTGTTGGATATTTTACATTCAAGCTGGACACCCTGGTTGCTGACTGGAATGTGAGAGTGCCTGCCTTCTTCAATATGTTGATATATATATATATGCATGAAAAGAGGACAAAACAAATCAGCGCTAAGTGTGTAACCCCAGGACTAATAATCTAGATGTTAGTTAGATGAACTGGCAGCCTAATACCCGTAAAAAAGACAAAAGTTAGGTCCCCACCTAACAGTGTCCTTGATCCAATAAGTAAAAGAATATGATGGAGAAGAGTGGTATTTGGGCACACTGTTCACAGAGAGGATTTTATGTGACAGAGGACAATTAATAAACCAAACAACAATATATGGATTAATAACAAGTGTCAGATCCAAATCCTTATTCAGTTATAGTATTCATGTGCTCTATACAGAGTAGATATAAAAATGTGTACAAATTTTCTTATTTAACTCGGTCATGTCTTTTTTCTATTCAATCCATTGATTAAAATAAACAGTAATCCAATATAACGTTATATTTGTAAGCAGGTCACCATATATAAAAAATGCAGGTCTTGATCATATAAAATCCATACACTGATTAAAGTGCCCACTTACTAGAAGTTACCTCAATCGAATGAGGTAAGTATTGTGCCCCTTTAAGAGTGCTGGTCTCCTTTAAGACAGCTGGTCTCAATTGTAGCAGTTCAGGTGTTCCCTTCAACATCACCCCTGTATGGTAGAAATCCACTTCCTTCCACCCTAGTCCATTCTGCTTACTCCTCTCCACAGTCCCAAGTGGCAGTCACATAAGGAAAAATTAAGAACAAACAAATAGTGCAACACTGTGTGCAAGAAAATGCAGTATTTTATTAGACATATAAAATAAATGATCACATTTAAAAACCTCAATTTGGTATGAGGTATCAGTTATAACATCTATTATCAGAGCCTTTTTCAAATGTACAGCTTCCCAATTAGCATTCGAATATCGATAGTCTGCTCTGCAGTGGTGAATTGAATTTAAAAAAAACTCTTTCAAAAGAGTAATCTCCTTACGCGTTTCAAAGATGTATATAAATTGGTTACCTTCTTCAGAGGTTTGATTATTAGTAAATCTTGTGAACTGCGGGACTTAAATTCCTAAGTGCTACTTACGGCGCCGCCCCTAGACGGCCCGTATTGGTTCATCCCCCTACATGTGATCACGGGGGTGTGAGATGGTAAGCCAATGAGATATAGGCTCATCGTTCATTTCCATAAATAAACATCAATATCTTGTGGGGCTACATATCCTATTACAAACATAAGCCTCAGCAAAGTTCTTAATGTGCAAATTCAGGATATAACCATACTTGCTCTACACCGCCTATTAACGGCATTTGTATCTCTGCAGTCTGTTCAGGGGGTGTGCTGTCTATCACCAATCAGATGACAGCAAGCAAGTAGCCTTTAGTTACACTGTAATAGCAGTATGTGTATATATATATACACACATATACATATGTACATATACATTAATAGACATATATTTGTAGGTATCTCTATGTTAAAGTAGTCCAATACCAATTGTATTGTGTATAGATCACTTGCCTGAGGAAAAAGCGTGGTTGCCGCTTAGAAACGCGTAACATTTTTATACTGACCACAGGTTTACTATATATCTGTGAATTGTTTTTAAATCTTTTTATTAAATATATGTGCTTTTTTTATACTGGAGTCTCCTTTTGTTTTTTATTGTCCCATTTGGAGTGCATCTACAGCTGCAGCAGAATATTACCTGAGCTTATATGTGCACTAGGTCACTTCAATATACCTAGTATGCTTCATTTGCACTATAGTGTGCAACCCAATTTGTGAGTATCCTTTTTTTTCTTCCCTTCAATACAAATTGTATATGCACTTCAATGCAATATTACAAACACAATGATCAGTGTGAAAAGTACACTCCCACTTCTTCAGGTGCAAATATGTGTTTAAACAACAAGGAAGATATACCTCCATCTTCAGTGCACCCTGAGCTATGCTCCTGTGTCCCGTAATGACGATAGAGTGACGGTATAGGGAGCTGGATACCTCTGCCTTCCTACGCCAGGTGTTCTGAGACTTCAGCGTCCTCACTTCTCGTGGCGTCTATACTCGGCATATCCCTCCGCTCACGCCTCCGCTCACAGCAGCAACAATCATCAAAGATGGTGATGTCATCTGGGACAATGGGGTATGCAGATCATCGGAATGGAACACAATTAATCACAGCCACAGCAAAATGCTGGTGGCAACAGGACAAGGAAATGTGAAAAAGGGAACAGTCCGGTTCCGTAAAAGCATCAACATTTAATGGACAAATTTAAAATCCAAATGGATGAAACATCAACAGCATACATAGGCGTACATCAGAGAAGCATACACCAAATGGCTTACGCCTTTCAGCTAATGGCCGTAATAATAGCCTAACTGGATACAATCTAGCAGACTATTTAAACTAACAGGTCAATGTTAATAGGTTAAACCAAATCACACGCCTCACTGAGAGCACCTGAAGATTAATCAAATCAATCAACTACTCTAAGCCTAAAACTGCTAGGCATACGATAACATAATGAACAGTTACAATACATACAAACTACAACATGCACATAACATAGTGTTCAGTTGTTTGGAATATGTTGAAGATACAATCCAATACAGCCAGAGAAAGGTTTGACAAAATATGTACCCCAAGAGATTGGAATATATATATATATATATATATATATACATGATCAAATAATCAAAATTCACATTTCTAATACCAAACACTATACTTCACAATAAGATGTAGAAATTACAAGACCGAGGTTTAAGGAAAGTATGTCATTCCCTCAGCCTGCTTATACATGAATATATAGGTATACACAATGCTATTCCCAAAAGTTAATAATGTCATAGCATGAGTTAAGTCCTAAAGGGATCCTGGTTTTTAAATTCAGAATCCAAAAAAACTCTCTTTTAGCCAAAAGTTTGTCTAAATCCCCCCCTCTTTTGGGTCTCTGAACTTTCTCTATGATATACCATTTGAAAGAATCCAGTTTACAATTATGCTTCAGTGCAAAACACCTGAGATCTGATATCTTTAAGCCTTTATAACTTTTGGGTTCAATATTTTTTTTCAAATAATTTTTTATTAGACAGTGTTATTATGAGTTTAAGTGTACTTTGTAATCTATTTTTGATGTGTTTTGTGCAACTTTTTAGTTTTGCAAAACAGTTAACCACAGCTCTGAAGTAATGATTCTAGTGTAAATCCTGATTCCACTAACGAGATTGTGTCAACACTCAACTTGTAATACAAGCAGTAGGCACGATGAGCTCAGACCCTTGCGATATACCCCTTATTGCTCTGGCGCAAACTATTGCACTCCACTTATAATCTAATCAATTATATCTATTGTGTGTGAGCTGCTATGCTATGACTCTTAGCTTTTATTATTTTTAAGAATACCACTAGTGGTTTTGTATGGATTTGTCTGAAATTTACTTGGGATTTTTTAATTTTGTGATTTATTTAGTACAGTCTATTATATAATATTATATTTGTCGGTTCCATTTTGTGATACATGCTGTATAGCACATTTTGTTGACCATTTTCTATTGTATTTTGGACTGGCCACAGAGGACTATCCTTTTATAATATTGCTTAGTATCAATAACTTTTGAATATTTTAAGTGGTATTTTCCTGTGTTTTAAGCATATGTGTGTAGCCACCAATCAACATCCAGCTCCCAGTAGTGCATTGCTGCTCCTTCTACCTAGTGTTTGTTTCAACAAAGGATACCAAGGGACCATATTAAATTTGCTAATAGCACTAAAATTAAACGTCTCTTAAAATCGCATACTCTATATGATGCATGGAAATTTAATTTGGGCTTTCATGTCGCTTTAAAACATTGTTTGCAATTGCCTATGATGCCTGCTTTAAAGGGGGTCATTTAAATTGACCTAATAGTAAAAATTGTAATGCACATGAATATACATCAGCTCTAAATAGAAGCATTCATGCTTCATGCTTGTTCAGTGACAGCATTTACTGTGTCTGCAATCTTAGAAGTTGTGGATGTCAGACAACCTGGACTCATTTGTCAAGAATGACTGACAAGACCTCTAACCAATAGCACAAGAGCAAGAGATGGGGTTGCACAAATGATTGCTAGTCCAATTTTAATGCTGCTCAGGAAGTCCTGAATATCATCAGACAGCTCTTCTTTTTGAGAATCTTTTCTGCACAAATTATGATAAATGGGGGCCAATGTGTTAATAAAAAGTATGAAAGCAAAACAAAATCTGACCTCTTACTTTTTTTTGTTCATGACTTTCTCATATTGGGTGCCTCTTTGTTTTAAGGCGAATATCTCACTGTTTTGTTTAATTGTTTTATCTAAATTTCCTGTGCCACACTGTTGATTCCCATGATCTTCAAATGGCAATATAAGTGCTACTTTCAATGTGATTTTGTTTTGCCATTACTGTTTTCCTGATGTGTTTAGCTATATTTAATTACTCAATTACTACAGCTACTAGGCAATTCCCACTCCTGACATTTTGTTTTAAAAAGCTACACTGCAGGGGATTCAGCCAAGTGCTCCTGAGTGCATGTTACATTGTAGTTGAGAGGTACTGCCAATTAACTTCCCTTTTTAACTGAACACAAACCAATGACACATTGGGAAGAATACAGAAATAGCACTCTTAGCTTATACAAATCTGATTTGACATAACTTTGACTTGTGTTGTTTAGAATCATTATACATGGAGAATATTTGCCCTTTGTTAATGCTGTATAAACCTACTCTATATATAATATATTGTCTGATGGGATCTACATTGGTGTATCAATAATCCATTACTCTATATCAGGGAGTATCACATAGTATCATAATAATATTAGGCTATTGTGCCCTCATAAATTTCACTCAAATTCTCACCCTTTATCTCAACTGGAGTGTGCTTAAAGATAATGTCAATTTAAATTCACAAGTGGTCTAAGTTGAACATTTATAAGCAGAAGTCTTTACAGACATGTTTATCTGTCATTGCCTTTAAAAAGTGCATGTTGACTTGAGGGAGAAAGGCACAGCCAATTAGCTTACCTTTGTTACACTCTTTGGAACACACTGCCATATAAATAGTAGTTCAGGTACTATGGCCTCTTATTGGCTGTATGTCTGTCACTTATAATAAAAAATGTCACAAAGGCATATAGGACAGGTGTCAATGAAGAAGGTTGTGGCAGGATTTCTTACCAGATGTCTGGGGACCTTGCATGTTCTATTATGGTCAAGTCAGACTCTGTGTACATGTGCCAAATAATGTGTAACTTTAGCTTTGACACTGATGCTGAAACATTAGTATTAGGTATGAAGCAGGAAACCTTACATTTGTGTCTGAGCCCTGATCCAGTGTTGTTCTATAAATTTCCGCAGGGCACCTCAATCAGTGGCTGTCAGAAGTGATTTTGGAAGTTCATTTATGAATTTGACCCTATTTTCCCTGCTCTGTTCTCTGACATTGGTTTGTTGCTTCTTTCCTCTGCTACCTTGACTCTTGATTTTTTTTCTCTGACCCTTTTTACCATTAGTTTGACTCTTGGCTATGCACTGTAACCTTGCTTCCCTCTTCATTCTTAGGTACTATGCTACTGATTCAACTGATTTCAAACTCTCAACTTGTCACTGTGTCTATCATCTTTTTAGGAAAATTGTACCTTTTAAGGTCATTCATGGCACAGCTCTGCTCTTCCATTGCATTTCCATTTAAAATGTATATTAAAAAAATCCTGCATATTTTATATGATTCCCTGTAATGTAGCCCTCATAAGAAATTAAAATTAATGGATTAAACTTAGTGCATTACTGTAACATTCAATTTAATTATCTAATTTAACATTTTTCATAACAAAATACTTATTGTAACTAGAAAACAAAGCTTATATTTAATATAATATTTTCTTGTTTATGGATCGATGGAAAATCAATTGCATTTATAAAAGTCATAATGTATGGGAAAGTCATAATGTATGGGATGATCTTAATGGCAGAAATACTTATAATAACGTTAAGAAATGATCTTATATTTAGTGAAATAATTACACAGCTTAAAAGGAATCATTAAGACATAGCTTCTGATCAAGTGCATAATAAAAAATGTTATGAGTAAAATACACATTTTTCAAAGTGTCCTTTCTAAAAACTTTGTAACACACTCTATTTCTGTGATGTAATTAAAAACATGCAAAAATATTTTAAAGTGATGGTAAAATTAAGCTAATCAAATGCCATATATGTAATCTTTGTAATTAATAAAATATATGTGTCTCTTTTTGTATCTATCTGTTAAAGGGTTAAATTTATGCCTATAGTAAGACTTCTATTACAATGTTATGCCGGCCAAATGGTATGAACTCTTTTTTTATGGCAATTCCAACGAACATCTAATCAGTGTGTGTGTGTGTCATATTACTCCCTTGAAATCCAGCCCATTGAAAGCCCTAAGTAAGCCTATGTAAAGAGTAGGTTAGGATTACTCTCTATGTCACAGTCCAGCCAAAAGAGAAAATGAAGATATTATTAAGAGAAACAAAACATACCAAATAGGATATTAAATCTTTTATTTATATATACACACTTTTTAAAATATATATTATTGTGGTTTTGCTTGTACACTAATATATTTTTCCTTGCAACATTCATTAAGTCTGAAATTTACCATCACTTTAAGGAAGATTATTGTATTGATGTCTATGCAGTTAGATTAATACACTTGTGCTGTATAACAATCCTGGAGAATCTTATGTCAGGAATATATAAATTGTGTTATGGTGCCCTAGAGAACACTGTATCCAGGTTTACAGATACAATGGGCAATTAAGCAGTTAGGTGTGTTCTTCCTAGGCACACATATCTGCCAATCTCTGAGCTTTACAGTCTAACATTGAGATGGACAGTTCACAATATTTATGAATTTTCTTTATTTTATTGTATTGTATTATTAGTCCTCTTACAGCAGCTTTTCCTGCTTGTTGTGTCTCTACCCATGTTTCCTCTTTTTTTTCAGAGTGTCCTGATTGCCATTACAAGCAAAATGTACCCTGCCAGCTATTAACCATGTATTATGTAATATAAACCACCTACCAAGCATTACCTGGACTTTTTATCAAGCAAGCCATTACCTGCTGCTATGTTATACTATTATTTGCATAATGTGGACATTGCCCTAGTTCTGTTAGTGCTGTTGACTATCACCCATGTATTGTGCATTACTGGCTATAAATTGAATATCATGCCCTGCTTGCCATGAATATACTGCTGACATCCTACATATTGAGTGCCACTCGCCAGGGGTAAAATAGCATATATAAAAAGAGAGAAGCGCTCAAACTGGGAACAAACAATAGCATAATAGCTTGTTCTATGGCTAGTTACCACCCTAGAAGCAGCCTCTTTTTGCTCAATATGTGCCTTTCACAGAGAAGAACTTTCCTGTAGCATATCAGTCTGATCCTGACTTAACAGTGCAGTCCAGCCCCGAAATACCAGGTAATCCCTCTCTGAACGAGAGAAACAGCAAAACCCCAGATGTACGTTTCGGCCTATTGTGGGCCTCGTCAGTGAGGTGCAGCCATATCCCTCTAGGCACACTGAGCAACGGGTCCACGTCTGGATTCCCGCATCACACTTAGGGAGACTTCCCTAAGTGTCATAATTTGCATAAATAAAAAGAGAGAAGCGCTCAACCTGGGAACGAACAATAGCATAATAGCTTGTTCTATGGCTAGTTACCACCCTAGAAGCAGCCTCGTTTTGCTCAATATGTGCATTTCACAGAGAAGAACTTTCCTGTAGCATATCAGTCTGATCCTGACTTAACAGTGCAGTCCATCCCCGAAATACCAGGCAATCCCTCTCTGAACGAGAGAAACAGCAAAACCCCAGACGTACGTTTCGTAATTCTTTTATTAGAAAAATAATCATATATGCATATATACAAAATAAAATCATAATAACAAATGCAAACAACATATCTCTTGTTGCAAAACTGAAATATTGACCACATTTTTGTCATCAGAAAAAAATCAAAATGCAAACATTAAACTTAAATAATCATGCAAAATAAAATTAAACATATTTCAAATACAAACAAAAACAAACTGGAGAGGAAAAAAAAAAAAAAAAAAAAAAAAAAATAAATAATCCAATCCTTCCACTTCTTTGTCTTCCAGATGCCTTCAGAATCTAATTCCCCATATCGCCTCCTATCAAAAGAAAAATACAAAAACAGCTTCCCATGGATCATACCCACACAATTACCTACAGTAACTACCTCTTTCTTAAAAATCAAAATATTACGCACATCCCACAACACCTCCTTCACACAACATGCCAACAACCATATCAATCTTGCTTTCTCCTTTTCCACACCACTTCCACACAAACCATACATCATCATATTAAAAGTAAAAAACTGCACTCCAGTCAAACCCTTAATCATCCTTTTCAAACTTCTCCAAACATCCCTAGCATACTCACAATTCCAAAACAAATGAATAACACTCTCGCTTTGAAAATAACCATCTCTAGGACACACTACTGAAGCAACTAAACGACGCATTCTCTGAAAATCCCTTGTTGGCAAACACTTATGCACACTCATCCAACTAATATCTTTCTGCCTATTCATCAAATACTTATTACACACATTTTTCCATACCAACACACATTCATTTTCATTCAAACCCCCAATCAACTCAAGACCTTCCTTCTTCTCCAACATTTTCAACACCATTCTGTTTGCACACCACATCTCCCTACTAACATTCTCCAAACCATATTTTTTAATCCAACATTCCACCCTTACATAAAACCACGGAACAGCAAAACATACCGGTTTCTTTCTATCAATCTCAAATAAACCATATTGTCTTAAAACATTTCCACAAGCATACTTTACCATACAACCAGCCATGCTATCCTTACCACTCAGAACCACACACCTACTAACATATTTCGCAGCCAAAAATCTCTCCACATTTGGAAAACCCTTACCACCAACATTCTTACTCTTAACAACAACATCTCTTTTCAAACGCTCCATACCAGAACTCCAGAAAAAAGAAAAAAACACTCTCAAAATTCTCCGAAAAATCCTCTCAGGTGGCGGAAAAACTAACGCCAAATATAACATAATAGGGATCAAAACCGATTTAATAACCAACATTTTTCCTTCCAAAGATAAAGTCCTTAAAGACCAAAACTGAAGTTTTCTACTCACTTTATCAAAAACATTCTCCCAACTTTCCAAGCCTTTCAAATCCACATCAAATTTCACACCCAACACCTCAATTGCACCTTCAGTCACAGGCCATCCACAGGAATCAATCTCCCTATCATTACCAAAAACTTTAACTTTACACTTATTCCAATTAACTCTGAAACCACTTGCCATACAAAAACATTCAACTAAAGTTTTCACCCTCCTCAAACCAGCCTGAGTCTCACATACCACACTCACATCATCCATATACCCAATCACTTTTAAACACCTTCCATTACTACCAGGAACACTCACACCTCTAACTAATTTATCCTTCCTCAAACTAGTTAATAATGGCTCAATGACACATACAAATAACACAGGAGACAAAGGACATCCTTGACGCACTCCAGATTTAACACAAATTTCCTCAGTCAAAAAACCATTAACCTGGACTTGACTCACAATATCACTATACAAACATTTAAACCATCCAATAATCTTACCAGAAAAACCTAAACGTTCTAAAACATGAAACATAAAATCATGCACTACCCTATCATACGCTTTTTCAAAATCCACAATCGCAACAGCAACAGACCTCATCCTCTCCCTCACATACCACAGTACATCACGTAGTAACAACAAACTTTCAGAAATCTGACGCCCAGGAACAGCACACACTTGCTCTTCACCCACAACCTTAGCAATCACTCCACGCATTCTATTTGCCAACACCTTTGCAATAACCTTATAGTCAACATTCAACAACGTAATCGGCCTCCAATTCCTCAAATCTCTCTTATCACCCTTTTTAAATAACAAAACAATCAAACCTTTCCTCATTGAAACAGGCAAAACATTCATTCTAAAAACAAACTTACAAACATCAAACATATCCACCCCAATCAAATTCCAAAAACAAGTATAAAATTCAACAGGCAAACCATCACAACCAGGTACCTTCCCATTCTTAAAACTCCTAACAACCTCTGCAATCTCATCCAAACTTAGATCCCTTTCTAACAAATCAGTATCATATTTTTCCAACTTAACCTCAATGTTTTCCAACAACTCATTTTCCAATAAAACATCTCTTGTTTTTTCTTTATACAGCTCACTGTAAAACTCATGAACTTCACGCAAAACACTATCCGTACCATTAACTTCACACTCAACCTTATCAAAAACACTAACAAAATCATTATTTCCTTCAAAAGCTTTCTTAAAAAAATATTTACTTCAAGACTCATCCTTTTCCATTTTCTCCAATCTTGCCATAAAAACAATTTTCTTTCCTTTTTCATACATACACTTTTTAATTATCTTTCTTGCTTCAGCAATTTCCTCATGCACATCAATACCACAATTTCTCAATTCATACAAATACAACAACCTCAGATACCATTTATCATACAACTCCCTTTCCATTCTAGCTTTCTCACAGCCTTTCTTAATAAAAAACCTCTTTATTTCCACCTTCAACCATTCCCACCACATAAGCACATTACTAAAATCACATTTTCTTTCACGCCACCTTTCATACATCCAAACAAACTGACGCTTAAACTTCTCATCTTCTAACAAATCCACATTCAGTTTCCAAACACCCTTACCGTACTTGATCTTCAAATCACAATTCACCTTACACATCAAAAGGGCATGATCAGTAAAGGGCATCCGCTTTAAAGAAAAATCATCAACACATAAAAATTTAGATAAAAAACAAAAATCAATTCGAGATTTTATCCCACCACTATCACTAAAGAAAGTAAAACCCTCCCCTGAAAAAGAAACAGACCCAAAGGCATCCTTCAAACCGAAAGATTTAAGCAAATCAAGTAAAAACTTCCCTGAGCTATCCAACCTACAATCACTCCCACCCTCTCTGTCCCCATTCTTAATAATACAATTAAAATCCCCAACCAAAAAAGTTGGCTCTCGACCTGGCAGAAAAAACTTTAAAGTTTCAAAATTAAGCAAACGTTCTACCCTATTTGGAGAAGCATATACATTAAACAAACGAAAAACAGTCCCACAAAAACTAAAACTAACCAAAAGTACCCGACCTGGGACAATATGAACAACATTAAGGATAGAAAAACTAAACCCCTTAAACAAAACTCCCACCCCCCCATTCCTATCAGAAGAACAAGACCATACTTTAGGACCATATTCCCAATCAGCACATTTAGGATGTTCAGAGATACCACATTCCTGCAAACAAAAAATATTAGCAGAACATACAGATAATAATTTAAAAATTGCAGCTCTCCTTGCTATAGTTGTCATACACCTGACATTAAGGGAAGAAATGGTCAGAAACATCACAAAAATAAATTAAAGAAAAACAAAAAAAGAAATAACATCAGGACTTCTTCTTTCCTTTCTTTTTCTTAGGACTCAAAGGAGATCCTTTAAATCTGCCTCTGTGACGTTCCGACCTCCTAGGTTCCCCCTTGCCAGCCTCATAACCAGTAACTTCAGCAAGTTGGTTCACATCTCTTTTATCTAGATAACCAACAGAAGAGGCATCAGAAAAGTCACCTATACACTGGCTTGAGTCAGAAGAAACGTCTTTAGTAGAGACAGAAGGAAACTCTGAAATCAAAGAGTCAGCATCACTTGTAGTATCTGGATCTGCACCCTTAACTACTGGAAGATTCAAATCAGGACTCTCCCATCCATCAGAATCCGCATCTATTTTTCGCTTGGGGGCAGATTTTTTCCCTTCAGTGTCCATATCCTCCTCAGAACTAGAGGACACAACAGCAGACCAATCAATGTTCTACCCTTCACCAAGAACAGCATCAGGAGCAGCATCACAAGATGACTCAGTGAAGGAAAAATTCTCTGTCCCAGGAACAGCAACAGTATCATCCACAGAATTGGGCAACAGGGCTTCAAGAACATCTGAAGCAGCTATCACATTAGATGTAGCAAGATCCACTTCCTGAAGATGACATTGGGCTTCCTCCACCTTCTCAGCCACAGGAACCACCACAGGAGCATCAGACACCTCTCCGACAGGGACCCCAAATGCAGATTTCTTGCACAAAAGAGGTAATATAGAGTTCAATGCCTCATCAGAGACCTCCTCCTCATTCACAGATGGCTCAACTGCAACTGAAGATGTTTTTTTTTGCAACATCAGCATAGGAAGGCTTCACTCTATCAAGCCCCTGCAACATCATCAAAGGACACATCCTGCACAGATGACTTGAAGAACCACACAGGTCGCAGGTCCGGCGTTTACTACAGTGGGCAACAAGATGATCCTCCTCACCGCAATTTCGACATCTGGCACCTGGGCAATTTTCAGCGATGTGCCCAAACAGGTTGCAACTACGGCAAAAAGAGGCATGTCATCATAGTATAGGAAACCTCTATTTCCACCAATGGCAAAAGTCTGTGGAGGGTGTTTCTTTCCACCAATACCTAATTCATCAGGCACAAACCGCACCCAGAACCTGCGCTTTCCATTGAAAGTCCCAAACTGATTCTTCAGCTTGCTACCTCCTTGAACATCATCAAAGTAGCGACAAAGAAACAGATGAATTTCCACATCAGTGATCCAAGGGTTGTACATATGTACTGTCACCGGGATTCTTCTCTCCCTCTGCACACAGGCAACAAATTTCATGCCAACCAACTCTGGAGCAGCAGCCATATCAATAGTCCGTTTATAGCAGGTCTGTAAATAATGCTCATCGGTGAAAGCCACATCAAACATCCCTCTTGAAGGGAATGACTGAACACAATGCAAACTTGCTCTTGGCATCTTCAAAACACCCTCCAAAACCACCTGCTGAACATGAGCCAAACCAATCTTCTCTCGAAAGTCCTCAGAAATCAACACCCGAAGTGTATGGGGAACATTTGGCACATTGGTAGCCATATTTGCCCTATTGCCTCTTTAGGCTGGATTTCAGAACGCCCCCCCAAAAGCAGCATGTGGCTGAAGTCCAGGGACGATGCCACAAGGCCAAGGGGACGGCCCTACTACCCAGCTGCTCTACGCCTAAGGAGTAGCCACCCCCCCAATAGCAGCAGGAGCCCAAACCCCAAAGGGAAAGGACCCCAGGCCGAAGGAGCAGGTCTCCAGGCAGCAAACCAAGACCAAGACCAAGCACAGAAAACTGCACTTGATCCAAGCCAAAGGCCCGAGAAGCAACCTCAGCTGTTCATTTCGGCCTATTGTGGGCCTCGTCAGTGAGGTGCAGCCATATCCCTCTAGGCACACTGAGCAACGGGTCCACGTCTGGATTCACGCATTACACTTAGGGAGACTTCCCTAAATGTCATAATTTGCATAAATAAAAAGAGAGAAGCGCTCAACCTGGGAACAAACAATAGCATAATAGCTTGTTCTATGGCTAGTTACCACCCTAGAAGCAGCCTCTTTTTGCTCAATATGTGCCTTTCACAGAGAAGAACTTTCCTGTAGCATATCAGTCTGATCCTGACTTAACAGTGCAGTCCATCCCCGAAATACCAGGCAATCCCTCTCTGAACGAGAGAAACAGCAAAACCCCAGACGTACGTTTCGGCCTATTGTGGGCCTCGTCAGTGAGGTGCAGCCATATCCCTCTAGGCACACTGAGCAACGGGTCCACGTCTGGATTCCCGCATCACACTTAGTACTAACATATTAGTACTGGGAGATGTGGTTTTAAATTCAAGTGGCCAGCAGAAATACACTAATATTTGCTGTCGTTTTATAGATATAAAATAAAAGTAATGTTTAACTGTTCTCTCAGTATCTTTACTAGAAACTTGATTCAATATTAATAATAGTGCATATAAGCATACTTTTTGGACATGCTCACTACATAGTGAGTTATGTCTCCCTAGTTAAAATTTACTTTTTATGCTTACGCACTACTCCTACAAGTGTACTATAAGCACAGACATTACAATATTAATTGACTTAGACAAGACACTATAGGAGCAAAATAACAATAAATATTCCTTGTTCCTATTTTCTGTTTAAGAACTTATACACATACACACTAGCCCTTCCCAGTCTGTTAGAACACTTTTATAAGTAAAAAAAATATGTATTATATTTTGGGCCCGATTATGAATGGTACGCTAACAGCTATGCTCAAGCGATATTGGGTTTATAGTGGCTGTTGGCGCGTCGGATGTAGTGCTCATATTACAAGTTGAAAGTATAAAATGTATTTATTTACTGGTCCAATTAAGACTGAATGCTATAATTTGAACTAAATAATAAACAAGTATTATAGATATCATAGAGAAAACATAAAACAGGCATTAAACAGGATGAAAATGGAAACATAAAGTGGCGGCAAAGAAATATTTTAGGTTAGAGTCCAATCAGTTATAACCGGCAGGATATACTATTTTACATAAATAAAAAGAGAGAAGTGCTCAAACTGGGAACGAACAAAAGCATAATAGCTTGTTCTATGGCTAGTTACCACCCTAGAAGCAGCCTCTTTTTGCTCAATATGTGCCTTTCACAGAGAAGAACTTTCCTGTAGAATATCAGACTGATCCTGACTTCACAGTACAGTCCAGCACTGAAATACCAGGCAATCCCTCTCTGAACGAGAGAAATGGCAAAACCCCAGACATACGTTTCGGCCTATTGTGGGCCTTGTCAGTGAGGTGCAGCCATATCCCTCTAGGCACACTGAGCAACGGGTCCATGTCTGGATTCCCGCATCACACTTAGGGAGACTTCCCTAAGTGTCATAATTTGCATAAATAAAAAGAGAGAAGCGCTCAACCTGGGAACGCACAAAAACATAATAGCTTGTTCTATGGCTAGTTACCACCCTAGAAGCAGCCTCTTTTTGCTCAATATGTGCCTTTCACAGAGAAGAACTTTCCTGTAGAATATCATTCTGATCCTGACTTCACAGTACAGTCCAGCACCGAAATACCAGGCAATCCCTCTCTGAACGAGAGAAACGGCAAAACCCCAGACGTACGTTTTGGCCTATTGTGGGCCTCATCAGTGAGCTGCAATAATTTCTAAATCAATCTATAGAAAACACTAATTTATTTTACTTGTTTGAAAGCGTTAACTTTAGCAAGCATATATGGTAAGCAATACTTATTAAGCCATAGTGGTAACAAGTGGATCGTAACAATACAGCTAACGATTGGCTCATTTACTTAGCCGATAAGGTGTAACACTAGAAAGCACTAAGGGATTTAACTTGCTTCAAACGTTAACTACATAACGTATAGATGATAAGCAAAAATTATTAAGCTATAGTGGTGGATAAGGGGAACGTAATTAAACAGCTAACGATTGGCTCATTTAGCCAGTTAAGGAGAAATAATAATAGAAGCGCCATTGGGCAACAATTGTGGTAAAAAACAAGTAACTTTAACCGGAATAATAAACAAACCTGGCATAGTAACATTGTCGTTTGCCCACTGAAAGTCAACTTTTTACTCAGGTGTAGTCATAAGTATAATAGACTAAACGTGCTTAAATAGTGAATTATCACAGCCGCAAATCCATATAGTACCACAGAGTGCAACATCAGACCTGCTAACTAGTGGCAATTATAAATTGCATAAATAAAGCAATAGCCAAACTGTGTTCTAAATGACATACAATATACAAACAAACTGTCAACTTATTAGTAACGATATGTAACTTAGAATCAAAGTAGTATCAGTACTTTAGACACTTACCTTATACAAACAGTGAATACCAGTGAATCGCTTGTTCTTGTTCTTCAAGCTGACAGATAGAATCTAGCATTGTTTTTTTCTATATAACACATTAACATGCAGCAGTAAGAGAACCACAAGACAATATTGTTCCAGCTGAAACAGATTTGATACAGCTCAGACTAAGACTTAATGTACATTTCAAGAACAATTAACAACACTAACACTTATAAGCAACCTTTTAGGCAGTATTAATCCAATGTATGGAAATACAAAATATCCAATTTATGGGAAAATAGCAAAATAAAACTTACAACAAAAGTACTCTGTAATTACGCCAGAATCATAAGGCTTACTCTCATCCCAGAGTACTGTACATATTATTTGTTACCAGCATTGGAATAACAATAGATTCCTAATAAAACCTATTTATACATATATACTAACATATTAGTCCAGGGAGATGTGGCTTTAAATTCAAGTGGGCAGCAGAAATACACTAATATTTGCTGTTGTTTTATTGATCTAAATTAAAAGTTATTTTTTACTGTTCTCTCAGTATCTTTGCTAGAAACTTGATTCAATATTAATAATAGTGCATATAAGCATACTTTTTGTACATACTCACTACATAGTGAGTTATGTCTCCCTAGTTAAAATGTATGTGTATAAGTGTCTAGATGTGAAGTAAGAAGCGTTATAACAATAAAAATAAATAAAAAACAATAAGAATAAATTGGATAAGGTAATAAAATGTAAACATTCCTAATGACAAATGAATTATAATAATTGCGTTTGTAATGTCCGTCGCCGTCGGCAGTTGCGCACACATCCTCAATGGAATGTTGGCAGCGTGAAGCAGCCAACAAAATAATTCACCTGGATGCAGCGAAGTGCCATTTTCGGAATCCACCGGGATGCAGCGAAGGCAAATAGAGAGTTAAAAAAAAAAACGCTGCACGTACCAAGTATTAAAAAAAAAACCGAACCTTCCACACGAAGTATTAACTTCTACACTGCAAACCCACACATTGCAAAATAATAAAGTAATTAACCCCTTAATCCCTTAACTGTCAACCACCCACATCACAATAAACCTAATTACCCTATTAACCCCTAAACTGCAAAACCCCCACATTGCAATAAACATAATTAACCTATTAACCCTTAAACCGCAAAAACTCCACATTACAATAAACCTTATTACCCTATTAACCCCTAAACCGCAAAAAACCCACATCGCAATAAACCTAATCAACCTATTAACCCCTTAAACCACCAAAACCCACAACGCAAATAACTAATTAAATTACTAAACCCCATAACCTAACATCCCCTAACCTAACACTCCCTAAATTAACACAAATTAACTAAACTAAAAAATACTAAAGTTACAAAAAAAGCTAAGATTACAAAAAATAAAAAAGGCTAACATTACAGAAAATAAAAAACTAAAATTACCAAAGTTTACAAAATTAAACCTAATCCTATGAAAATAAAAAAGCCCCCCAAAATAAAAACACCCTCTAATCTAATAATAAACTGCCAGTAGCCCTTAAAAGGGCTTTTTGCAGGGCATTGCCCCAAGATAAACAGCTCTTTTACAGAAAAAAACTAAGTCCCCCTAACAGTAAACCACCCCACCCACCAAACCCCCCAAAATGAAAGAACCTAACACTAGAAAACCTAAACTACCTATTGCCCTGAAAAGGGCTTTTGTTTGGGCATTGCCCTTAAAAGGGCATTAAGCTCTTTTACTGCCCATCCCTAATTTAAATAAAACAACCCCCCCAAAAAAACTTAAAAAAACCTAAGTCTAACCCCCAGCTTGGTACTCACCGTTCCTGAAGTCTGGAGGAGAAGGTCCTGTTCCAGGCGGTGAAGTCTTCTTCCAAGCAGCGAACTCTTCTTTCTTCTTCCAGGAAGATCCAACGCGGAGCGTAGCTGAAAACCGATGACCGCGGAGCTGAAGACCGTCGACCCTGGAACTGAAGACCGGCAACTGCGGAGCCATGAAGTGTGGTGGATCTTCTTCGTACGATCTCTGCCGTACACTGAATAGTGAATTCAAGGTATGCGATTAAAGATGGTGTCCCTTTAATTCCTATTGGCTGATTTGATTCTTCAAATTCAAATCAGCCAATAGGATGAGAGCTACTGAAATTCTATTGGCTGATTTAAACAGCCAATAGGATTTCACTAGCTCTCAACCTATTGGCTGATTTGAATTTGAAGAATCAAATCAGCCAATAGGAATTCAAGGGACGCCATCTTTAATCGCATACCTTGAATTCACTAATCAGTGTATGGCGGAGATCGTACGAAGAGGATCCTCCACGCTTCATGGCTCTGCGGTTGCCGATCTTCAGTTCCAGGGTCGCCAGTCTTTAATCGCGTACCTTCGAATTCAATATTCAATGTACGGCGGAGATTGTACGAAGAGGATCCTCCACGCTCCATGGCTCCGCGGTCGCCGGTCTTCAGTTCCAGGGTCGCCGATCTTCAGCTCTGCGGTGATCGGTCTTCAGCTCCACCCTCCGCTGCAAGCCGGACTTCACCACATGGAACAGGACCTTCTCCGCCGGACTTCAGGAATGGTGAGTACCAACCTGGGGGTTAGATTTTTTTAAGGTTTTTTTTTGGGGGGGTTGTTTTATTTAGATTAGGGATGGGCAGTAAAAGAGCTAAATGTCCTTTTAAGGGCAATGCCGAAACAAATGCCCTTTTCAGGGCAATGGGTAGTTTAGGTTTTTTAATGTTAGGTTCTTTTATTTTGGGGGGTTTGGTGGATGGGGGGTTTACTGTTAGGGGGACTTAGTTTTTTTCTGTAAAAGAGCTGTTTATCTTGGGGCAATGCCCTGCAAAAAGCCCTTTTAAGGGCTACTGGCAGTTTATTCTTAGATTAGGGTTGTTTTATTTTGGGGGGGCTTTTTATTTTCATAGGGATTAGGTTTAATTTTGTAAACTTTGGTAATTTGTTTTTTATTTTCTGAAGTTCAAAAATAGGCTGACAGGGGAGAGAGAGCAAATGAGAGAGGGAGAGAGAGTGGGAGAGAGAGCAAAAGAGAGAGGGGGAGCGAGAGCAAAAGAGAGAGGGGAGAGAGAGCAAAAGAGAGAGGGGGAGAGAGAGCAAAAGAGAAGGGGGAGAGAGCTCGCAAAAGAGAAGGGGGAGAGAGCGCAAAAAAGAAGGGGGAGAGAGAGCGCAAAAGACAAGGGGAAGAGAGAGCAAAAGAGAAGGGGAGAGAGAGCAAAAGAGAAGGGGGGGAGAGAGGAAAAGTGAAGGGGGAGGGAGAGCAAAAGAGAGGGGAGAGGGAGAGCAAAAGAGAGGGGAGAGAGCAAAAGAGAGTGAAGAGAGAGCACAAAAGAGACGGGGGAGAGAGAGCAAAAGAGAGGGGGGAGAGAGAGCAAAAGAGAGAGGGGAGAGAGAGGGAGCAAAATGGGTGGTGAAAGAATCCACCTGGATGGATTCTTTCACCACCCTGCCATTTTTGGAATCCACCTGGATGGCAGAGTGGTGAAAGAATCCACCTGGATGCAGCGTAATCTGCATCCAGGTGGATTGGATTCTTTCACCACCCTGCCAGTTTCGGAATCAATCTGGATGCAGCATAAGCTGCATCCAGGTGAATTCCGAAAATGGCAAGGTGGTTCCTTCACCACAATAGACTGCCCTTCTGAAAATGGCAGGGTGGTTCGGTGGTTCCGTCACCACAATAGACTGCCCTATGGGCAGGCTTTCCAACTAGTCAATTATAATGTTGTTATTCATATCCTAAAGTCCCAAAATGAAAACATTTATAAATATGGTGAAGTAAAAAGAAATAAAAAAAAATTGGTGCAATATAGTGAAAATAAAACAGTATGGCCTTTATTCAAAATCAAGCAAAAGTGACAATTTGCGACAAAATCTAGTCATTTAGAATCAGAAATTGTTTAAAAAAAAAATCAATAACAATTAACAAAATTCTTAAGATATAAGACATGTGAAAGAAAGTCCCCCAAATTAAAAATACCCCAATGTAACTGTTTGTCTTTTTCGAGCGCTATATGAAAATACTGCTTGTTTTTGTGAAAGCACTTTAAACTGTCAAATCTTCACACATGTTTAAAAATAAATAAAGGGAATACAGTCTACCTGATATTCACAAGAATAGAAGCTTGTTTTCAAGCAGTGCTTGAAAAAAACAAGCAGAGAAATTGGTGTGTTTTTATTATCAGAGGGATTTCTTTCACAGTTTTTTTTTATATTTTAGTTTCTATATCTTCTTGCAAGTATTCTTCAATACAGTCTGTGTATTAGCAAATACAATTAAATTGATTAGTAGTGTATCCACACAGAGCTTTTCTATAGCTTGGAAAATACAGATTTTGTGTGATCTCTCTTTCTATATGAATACATCAATGGGATTAAATTATTGTCTGTAATTTATTCTTGATAAATACATTTGAAAGAAAAACAAGAATAACTTTCTAAACATAAGTTTGAGTTGTACCTAAAAATATACATTCCCTTTATTTCATCAAAGACCAGGAATATATATTTTTTTAATAGTTTTTATTGAGGTAGCAATGACATACATAAATAGCTTAATATGTTTTCATGGCAACATACCTATATATACAGGGAGTGCAGAATTATTAGGCAAATGAGTATTTTGACCACATCATCCTCTTTATGCATGTTGTCTTACTCCAAGCTGTATAGGCTCGAAAGCCTACTACCAATTAAGCATATTAGGTGATGTGCATCTCTGTAATGAGAAGGGGTGTGGTCTAATGACATCAACACCCTATATCAGGTGTGCATAATTATTAGGCAACTTCCTTTCCTTTGACAAAATGGGTCAAAAGAAGGACTTGACAGGCTCAGAAAAGTCAAAAATAGTGAGATATCTTGCAGAGGGATGCAGCACTCTTAAAATTGCAAAGCTTCTGAAGCGTGATCATCGAACAATCAAGCGTTTCATTCAAAATAGTCAACAGGGTCGCAAGAAGCGTGTGGAAAAACCAAGGCGCAAAATAACTGCCCATGAACTGAGAAAAGTCAAGCGTGCAGCTGCCAAGATGCCACTTGCCACCAGTTTGGCCATATTTCAGAGCTGCAACATCACTGGAGTGCCCAAAAGCACAAGGTGTGCAATACTCAGAGACATGGCCAAGGTAAGAAAGGCTGAAAGACGACCACCACTGAACAAGACACACAAGCTGAAACGTCAAGACTGGGCCAAGAAATATCTCAAGACTGATTTTTCTAAGGTTTTATGGACTGATGAAATGAGAGTGAGTCTTGATGGGCCAGATGGATGGGCCCGTGGCTGGATTGGTAAAGGGCAGAGAGCTCCAGTCCGACTCAGACGCCAGCAAGGTGGAGGTGGAGTACTGGTTTGGGCTGGTATCATCAAAGATGAGCTTGTGGGGCCTTTTCGGGTTGAGGATGGAGTCAAGCTCAACTCCCAGTCCTACTGCCAGTTTCTGGAAGACACCTTCTTCAAGCAGTGGTACAGGAAGAAGTCTGCATCCTTCAAGAAAAACATGATTTTCATGCAGGACAATGCTCCATCACACGCGTCCAAGTACTCCACAGCGTGGCTGGCAAGAAAGGGTATAAATTAAGAAAATCTAATGACATGGCCTCCTTGTTCACCTGATCTGAACCCCATTGAGAACCTGTGATCCATCATCAAATGTGAGATTTACAAGGAGGGAAAACAGTACACCTCTCTGAACAGTGTCTGGGAGGCTGTGGTTGCTGCTGCACGCAATGTTGATGGTGAACAGATCATGGATGGCAGGCTTTTGAGTGTCCTTGCAAAGAAAGGTGGCTATATTGGTCACTGATTTGTTTTTGTTTTGTTTTTGAATGTCAGAAATGTATATTTGTGAATGTTGAGATGTTATATTGGTTTCACTGGTAAAAATAAATAATTGAAATGGGTATATATTTGTTTTTTGTTAAGTTGCCTAATAATTATGCACAGTAATAGTCACCTGCACACACAGATATCCCCCTAAAATAGCTATAACTAAAAACAAACTAAAAACTACTTCCAAAACTATTAAGCTTTGATATTAATGAGTTTTTTGGGTTCATTGAGAACATGGTTGTTGTTCAATAATAAAATTAATCCTCAAAAATACAACTTGCCTAATAATTCTGCACTCCCTGTATATACATCACGTCTTGCGCATTTAATACATAGGTATGCCATGAGCGGCACCAGTCATTTTATATATAAATGTTTCAACATAGACATAGCATAACATAACCAGTGAGAATCATGAGACCTAGTTTTCATAACAAATCTCTAAAAGAAAAGAAATAGGTCTTTGTGTGTCCATAACATATACAATATGCATTGCATTTGTGACAAAGACATCTGTCTACAATTCATAAACAAAATAATCATATTAACACTGGCACATTAAGCTGCAAGATTCTGAAGTTAAATTGCGAGAAATAACTGTAGTAAACTTGTAGTTATATAATCTCTAGGCACCATAATAACAAGGGGAGCAAACAGTACATGGATATCAGTATATAACCCCTCATAATAGGTAGTATGATATATGGCAGGATTCCCTGACCATTAGACAAATAAATCAAGGAGCCCTATATAATATGTATGAAACATCAGGGCATATCCATGTAGAGTATACTAGTTGCAAACCAAATATAGAAGATCACCACAGTGAATAACCTGTATACAGAGATTTCTAGTTGGTGATGTAAAGTATAAATTTATACTAAGACTATGTTGCTTCATCCAAACATGCTTATCTTAGCAATAGTGTAATATTTTTTATACATGCAACCCCACATGAAATATCACATAGAAGACATTTAAAATTCTAAAAGACTATATAAAATTTGCACACTCTCTTTTATGGTAGCATATCTACATAGCTAGATAAACATTTCTCTCAGAAGTAAGAGAAAAAGAAAATTAAGCACATTGTCATAGATAGAAGAAGCTTATAAACATTAATTTTCCCCTTTGTCTAATATGGCTATATCAGGGCCTCAATGAATGTTACCTTCTGATCTGGGGGTACAGGCCTCTGTCGGACCTGCAGAATAACAAATATGAATTAGGGGAGGAGGACTGCTTCTCATCAAATGATTACAGCACCCTTATCTCGTAAAAGGATCCCAGGCTCTATTAAATGTTGCTATCCTACTAATAAACTGGGTTTTGGGCAAATCTGTCTCGGTTAACCAACTTTCCCCTAGTCTTATGGGGTAGTATAGAGGCCAAGCTAACCACAGACCTAAGGGCACAACAGTGTTAAGTATATTAATAACATCTCGGCCTCATGTATAGCAGTTCTCAGGGCAGTGCATAAACTCCAAGATTGGGAGAGAATCAATTCTGGAGTGGGCTAGATCAAACCTAGCAGTTCAGAAGCAACCATTGTGCCTTTTACTTTACCCAACCCCAACTCTTATGTCAATATTCAGATCCAGAAGGCCTCCGGGTATCCGCCGCATCACTTTGGGAGCCGAATCTATCATGTACTCCAGGGTGTGCCAAGAATCTAGGCTGCAACCCTCGCAGAGATCCAGGACAGCAGGATAATAGTTAGCTGTCAGCACCAGATGCTCCTCCGTAGAGCCTTTCGCCGGGGAGCCGGCCGGTCTCCCCCACGTGTCCAGGTAAGCAGCATTAGTCTGGATGTCTCCAACTGAGCAACCGCCATGGGCCTCAGCAGTTTCTTGTGTGCTGGCGACAGCTGCTGCCGTCACAACTGTCTCCATCTCAGGCAGATCATTTACTTTGGGAGTTCCCGGGTGAGTGACGTCTCCCTTCTCCAGAAAAGTTGCTCCGGTAAGTGTGCTCTCATCCCATGGCTGTGGATCACTGCTCAAAGTGCATGGAGCTGTCACCTCCACCATATTGAGCCTGCAAGGCTGCATCATAGGGGCCTCAATTAATTTCATGAGGCGGTCAAACCTGCGGAGCATCTGCTGCTCAGTCTTGGCGAATAGATCTTGTATAGTGTAGGGGGCGGAGCTAGCTCTGCATCTGAGCGGTTGCACAATACATCAGTTCCGGCTATATAATATTTAAGCATTTTTGACCGCTCAAAGCAGACGACTTTTAACTGACTGGTGGCCGATTAATAGGTGAAACACATTAAGCAACAGCAAAGGTGAAAGCAGCTTGATTAGAGGTACATTTCACCTTTCATGCCGCAGAGATCACCGCAGCAAACACGAGGAAGATGCCATTTTACTAGCTAAGCCATACTAGTATCTCTCAACCGAGAGTAGCTAATCTATTACAGCAGTATATAGGAACTCGTCATCCCCTCAGTATGGATGGACATATATCCAATACAGTCATCAAAGACCTATTAAAGGCTCTCAAACAGAAAATGTATAAGTGTTTTGAAGATCTGCTCCAATCACTAAACCCAGGGCTCACAAGCAGCAAAACTAGCTCCGGGGAGCTTGAGACTGAGATACAATTATGAAATGCAGCCCTTAACTCCCAAGAACCTGAGCAGATAGAACCCATTGCTGTCCTTACCAGGGAGCAGAACAGGCCGACGCCTATGACAGGGATTGAATACCCTATAGAAAAATTCCATGTGTCACTTGCTTCTGAGCGACCTTCTGTCACCTCCGCGATCAACATGAGGAATCTCTCTCTGGAATCAGCACAACACTGTCTTGCCAAAATAAAGATCCACAAGGAACCAGTGGTTACTCTCTTGGGGACCCTGACCATCGTGGAGACTCTTACACAATATATCTTGCTACGTGGCAAGACGTGTCAGCTTGGTGAGTGGGATCCTAGAGGCGATGACCCTGTTGTGAAAGAGACGTGGACTCCCTGCATATACTTTATGCATGGTCAAGTCTTATAGATGGAAATGATGGACAAACTGTTGGACTCACCTCCAGTGGTATAATGTCATCCATAAACAGTGTGGACTGTCTGAGCACATACTGTGGTGCTTTTGAACACATTTCTGGGTGGACTAAATCTCAGTGTTTTGTGTTGTCTTCTCTCCCTACAGAATTAAACAATGTATATGTTATATGTGGCAGGCAGATTCCTAGCTCATTCAACGCAGACATAATATCATTAGTACATGGCGTGGTTGGTCTGTTGCTAGCCCCTGGAGTGGTGGCCCATACTACTGCCACTTTATTTTTGCGTTATACCACTATCCCTTAGATATAAACTTCTTTGGAGCTGCCTATCACCAGAATATTCCAGATTATCTTGGTTACCTTAACACTTCATAGTTTATATGGCACTCAGCCTTACTTAGAAATATATCTTTCTACATGGCAGCCTATGGTATGGGAGATAGTATTTATTAACGCAACCCTAATTAGATGTTACATCATACTATAACTTTATACAGAGAAGCACAGACTGTACTTTATCGTCTCGGCACTGTTGAAGTATGTTTTCTTCCTGATACTTGAATAAATGAGTCTGTCAGCCTTATACTTTTGTGTCCTAGGATGTCTAATTTTGAACCTCCTTGTTGTTATCTGCTTGATGACTTTACAAATGTTAATGATTTTTAATATTTTGCCTTTACCACATTTTAGTATTTCTATATATTTCTATATATTCTTGTTGAACGCCTGTTACTAACTTAGCCTGAAGCTATATTAGTTATGTTATTAATCATACCCTTTAGCCTTATTTCTTTGTATGCTGGGATGTCTAATTTCAAACCTTCTTGTTGTCATCTGCTAGATGACTTTGCAAATGTGAATACTTTTGAATAGCTTGCCACTATTACTCCTTAGTCTCTTAATATATTTATATACAGGGTATATTTTTGTTGAAAGCCTGTTATAAACTGTTACTGGAGCTTTATTGGTTTTATTCTGAATCGTGTCCACTATTTGAGCCTATAGGTTTGCACTAATAATCTTAAATAAACTAATGGATGTCGGGCTGTCAGCAGCCGAGGCAGCAAGATATTCCTCCTCATTATATTTGTACAGTGTGAGTCCTAACCTCTATTTAAAGGGACACTGAACTGAAATTTTTTCCTTTGTGATTCAGACAGAGCATGACATTTTAAGCAACTTTCTAATTTACTTCTATTATCAAATTTTCTTTATTCTCTTGGCCTCTTTATTTGAAATGCAAGAATGTAAGTTTAGATGTCGGCCCATTTTTGGGTTGTCCTTGCTGATTGGTGGATAAATTAATCCACCAATAAAAATGTGCTGCCCAGAGTTCTGAACCAAAAAAAACCTTAGCTGCCTTCTTTTTCAAATAAAGATAGCAAGAGAAAGAAGAAAAATTGATAATTGGAGTAAATTATAAAGTTGCTTAAAATTGCATGCTCTATCTGAATCACGAAAGAAAATATTTGGGTTCAGTGGTCCTTTAAGAGCTCTGAGAAGGTTTACTGTATGTACATTAGGCTGGCTTTCAATCTCTACCTTTATATTAGCCACAAAAATTTGATTTGTAGATCTAGATATATTGAGAATGCTAATGTACATGATGTTAGAGATACAAGTTATACACTATAACTAATTATACTGGTTTCTAGGTCTTCAGTGATAACAATGGTGTTTGATCTCTAAGACCTTGTTTTGCCGGATGTTCACTATAATCACTGATTGTATATAGAAGTCTAAATATATCCCCTGTATATAGCTCTGCTTAACCCTGTAATAACATGTTGTATATAATAATGCAACAATCACTCTTTTAGGCATATTAGGATCTAGATAGCTACCCTAGCTTATCAGCCTTATCTGCAGAAGTTACTTGACTACTCAAACAAATAAACCGTGCTGTTAGACTGTTCAGTTTCCAGCTAGATTCTCTAGATATTAGTGAGGAATATGCTTCAAATTTACAGTTAGCAAGGCTTAATAGTAATATGATTCAAAAGTATCTACTTATTTCCTCACAGCTCTTTCAGGTTCAAATGTTCATAATTCACTATGAGCCTATGGTTATGCATAGAACCCACATAGTAAGCCACGATACATACAGAATACTGATTCCATCCGTGTATTTGGTACCCATATTTTCTACTATTTAATACTATTCTAATCTCAGTATACCATATAGCCCCTACCCTCGATGCTCCTCAATGGTGGGGCTTCTATTAGCTCCCAGGGTGTACCTACAACTAGATGGCCAACATTATACTATTTCAAGGGCCTTGCATTATACTGCACCTAACTCATTAACTCTTCAATTAATATAACATCTTGGGTAAATGTGGTTCCCAAAACATAAGCTCTATAATAAAATAATATTCTAAGATCTAGGGGTAAAAGGCTATAACACTTTTCATCTGCTGTGTTTCAGTTTTATATATGTGGTGTCCATAGTACAAGCCATTTTACACCATATTATCACATGTCCCATGGACGTTCATCTATAATTACTAACTAGCTCACTCATCACTTCATTATGAACCCCTCCCCCCCACAACAGTTCATTATTATATGCTACTTTACAGTGTCTATTCTACACATATTTTACATTACCTCAAGCAGTGTTTACCCGCTGAAAAATTATTCCTGAAAGAGTCATTAGACCCAATAGGGTCTTTACTAGGACTAGCACACTCCACCAGTGTTTCCTATATCAAAGGCTCCATAAGTGGTTAGCTAACTAGTCACTCACGACAGCTACCAAAAAATTAAAAATAGAGGTTTCAGATATCAATAATCTAGCAATCGTTTTGTTTATTGCTTATATACTTTATACTGTATTTCATGAAAATGTTGTTATCTATATTATGACATTTATTGTATGTTTTTTTTTTTCTTTCTTTTGCGCAAAACCTCAATAAAAGATAAAATATTAAATAAAAAATGCACCAGGTGATAAACTAAATATTTCATAAAATTAACTCTCCACAACTTTATGGTTTTCAGAAGATTTGTTGTATATTGTTTTTTTTTGTTTTTTTTTCATTAATTGAAAATATTGCATATTACTTCCACATGCATACAACACACGTTACTTTAGAAGAGTAATATGGTATGTGTAGTACATTTCAAAATGGTTAAAAAATGCAAACATTTATTAAAATTGATGCTTAGGTTGTGAATATCTTCTTCATAGGAGTCTGTAGTTATACAGATTTCTTTGTGATATAATAAAGAGTGTCTAGAGGACTAGTTTTCAAAACTTTACTCATGCCTCCCCAACAGTCCAGATTTTAAGGATTACCTTGGATAAGAGCAGGTAAAATAACTTCTTTCATTGTAAGACTATAGCAGCATTTGCATGGTAATGTTAATTTTTAGCCACCAATCAATACAATTTCATCTTTTATAAAGTGATATTGGCTTCCACTTTGCATCCATTTCACATGAAAAACTGGTTATATGGTAATTGAAACTTATTATAAAGGGCTAGATAAGAAGTGGAGCGCAGTTACGCGTAAGCAAAAAGGGGTTTTGTCATGGGGGGTTTCGCTCATCTGTTTTTTGCTCATATTAAAAGTTGAAAGTAAACGCGTGTCGGGATTAGCACGATCTCAGAGCTCTGCTTAACGGTTTCTCGAAACGAAAAAGCGTCAAAAAACACAGCAAAAATACATTACAAAGTACAGTTACACTCATAATAACACTGTCTAATAACAATTGTTATAGAAATATATTGCACACAAGTTTTAAGGGCTCAAAGGTGTGTTTCGTGTAACCTTTTTGACTCGCGTAACAGTTGACCAAACCTCTGAAGTCGTGCTAACCCGACATGCGTTAAATTTGATTGTAAATGCTTTTACTTTTACTCAAGTGAATGCTTTTACTCGAGTGAATACTTTTACTTTCAGCTCGTAATACTCACGCTACTTCCAACGAGCAGAAAGATCTTCAAAATACCCCTTATCACTCGCGTGCAACAGTTAATGATCCACTTGTAATCTAGCCCTATGTAATGAACCTAATGAAATAGACATTTTTTGAGTGTTTTTGCACATTTTTTGTAACATTTGTATGAAATCCATGTATCCATGAAATATTTTGATTAAGATTGTTTCATTTTAAAGGGACATTAAACACTAAGGCCTAGATTTGGAGTTCGGCGGTAGCCGTCAAAACCAGCGTTAGAGGCTCCTAACGCTGGTTTTGGCCGCCCGCTGGTATTTGGAGTCAGTGATTAAAGGGTCTAACGCTCACTTTTCAGCCGCGACTTTTCCATACCGCAGATCCCCCTACGCCATTTGCGTAGCCTATCTTTTCAACCTAACTTCAATTATTAACCCCTAATCTGCCGA
This sequence comes from Bombina bombina, assembly GCF_027579735.1. Classification (NCBI taxonomy): domain Eukaryota; kingdom Metazoa; phylum Chordata; class Amphibia; order Anura; family Bombinatoridae; genus Bombina; species Bombina bombina. The sequence continues at coordinate 960,859,020 of NC_069500.1, forward strand.
CCGGAGCTCACCGCTATTCTAATAAATGTATTAACCCCTAAAGCTAAGTCTAACCCTAACACTAACACCCCCCTAAGTTAAATATAATTTAAATCTAACGAAATTAATTAACTCTTATTAAATAAATTATTCCTATTTAAAGCTAAATACTTACCTGTAAAATAAATCCTAATATAGCTACAATATAAATTATAATTATATTATAGCTATTTTAGGATTAATATTTATTTTACAGGCAACTTTGTAATTATTTTAACCAGGTACAATAGCTATTAAATAGTTAAGAACTATTTAATAGTTACCTAGTTAAAATAATAACAAATTTACCTGTAAAATAAATCCTAACCTAAGTTATAATTAAAACTAACACTACCCTATCAATAAAATAATTAAATAAACTACCTACAATTACCTACAATTAACCTAACACTACACTATCAATAAATTAATTAAACACAATTCCTACAAATAAATACAATTAAATAAACTATCTAAAGTACAAAAAATAAAAAAGAACTAAGTTACAGAAAATAAAAAAATATTTACAAACATAAGAAAAATATTACAACAATTTTAAACTAATTACACCTACTCTAAGCCCCCTAATAAGTTCCGATCAGCCAATAGAATGCGAGCTCAATCTGATTGGCTGATTGGATCGGCCAATCGGATTGAACTAGATTCTGATTGGCTGATTCCATCAGCCAATCAGAAAATTCCTACCTTAATTCCGATTGGCTGATAGAATCCTATCAGCCAATCGGAATTCGAGGGACGCCATCTTGGATGACGTCCCTTAAAGGAACAGTCATTCGTCGTTCAGTCGTCGGTCCGGATGGATGTTCCGCGCTGGATGTCTTCAGGATCCTGCCGCTTCGCTCCGGATGGAAGAAGATCGAAGATGCCGCTTGGAGAAGATGTTTGCCGGTCCGGATGTCCTCTTCTTGCCGGATAGGAGGAAGACTTTGGAGCCTCTTCTGGACCGGATTATGGATCGCCAACCCCCGCTTGGGTTGGATGAAGATGTTGGAGCCAGGACGGATCGGTGAACCTGGTATGGTGAAGACAAGGTAGGAAGATCTTCAGGGGCTTAGTGTTAGGTTTCTTTAAGGGGGTTTGGGTTAGATTAGGGGTATGTGGGTGGTGGGTTGTAATGTTGGGGGGGGGGTATTGTATGTTTTTTTTTACAGGCAAAAGAGCTGAAATTCTTGGGGCATGCCCCGCAAAGGGCCCTGTTCAGGGCTGGTAAGGTAAAAGAGCTTGTAACTTTTTTAATTTAGAATAGGGTAGGGAATTTTTTATTTTGGGGGGCTTTGTTATTTTATTAGGGGGCTTAGAGTAGGTGTAATTAGTTTAAAATTGTTGTAATATTTTTCTTATGTTTGTAAATATTTTTTTATTTTCTGTAACTTAGTTCTTTTTTATTTTTTGTACTTTAGATAGTTTATTTAATTGTATTTATTTGTAGGAATTGTGTTTAATTAATTTATTGATAGTGTAGTGTTAGGTTAATTGTAGGTAATTGTAGGTAGTTTATTTAATTATTTTATTGATAGGGTAGTGTTAGTTTTAATTATAACTTAGGTTAGGATTTATTTTACAGGTAAATTTGTTATTATTTTAACTAGGTAACTATTAAATAGTTCTTAACTATTTAATAGCTATTGTACCTGGTTAAAATAATTACAAAGTTGCCTGTAAAATAAATATTAATCCTAAAATAGCTATAATATAATTATAATTTATATTGTAGCTATATTAGGATTTATTTTACAGGTAAGTATTTAGCTTTAAATAGGAATAATTTATTTAATAAGAGTTAATTAATTTCGTTAGATTTAAATTATATTTAACTTAGGGGGGTGTTAGTGTTAGGGTTAGACTTAGCTTTAGGGGTTAATACATTTATTAGAATAGCGGTGAGCTCCGGTCGGCAGATTAGGGGTTAATAATTGAAGTTAGGTGTCGGCGATGTTAGGGAGGGCAGATTAGGGGTTAATACTATTTATGATAGGGTTAGTGAGGCGGATTAGGGGTTAATACATTTATTATAGTAGCGCTCAGGTCCGCTCGGCAGATTAGGGGTTAATAAGTGTAGGCAGGTGTCGGCGACGTTGTGGGGGGCAGGTTAGGGGTTAATAAATATAATATAGGGGTCGGCGGTGTTAGGGGTAGCAGATTAGGGGTACATAGGGATAACGTAGGTGGCGGCGGTTTACGGAGCGGCAGATTAGGGGTTTAAAAAAATATGCAGGGGTCAGCGATAGCGGGGGAGGCAGATTAGGGGTTAATAAGTGTAAGGGTAGGGGTGTTTAGACTCGGGGTACATGTTAGAGTGTTAGGTGCAGACATAGGAAGTGTTTCCCCATAGGAAACAATGGGGCTGCGTTAGGAGCTGAACGCTGCTTTTTTGCAGGTGTTAGGTTTTTTTTCAGCTCAAACAGCCCCATTGTTTCCTATGGGGGAATCGTGCACGAGCACGTTTTTGAGGCCGGCCGCTTCCGTAAGCAACTCTGGTATCGAGAGTTGCATTTGCGGTAAAAATGCTCTACGCTCCTTTTTTGGAGCCTAACGCAGCATTTGATTAAACTCTCGATACCAGAGTTAAATTTATGGTGCGGCCAGAAAAAAGCCCGCGGAGCGTTAGCAGCCCTTTTACCGCCGAACTCCAAATCTAGGCCTAAATAAATGCTGGATGGAATGAAGAATTTAAAGAAAATATAAGTTTGAGAATAACATGTAGATGTATGTATTAAAGCTTCATTAGCTGTTTAAATATTGACAAACTAAGTGTAAAGTTGTAGGGACTATAAAACAATAGGAGCTGCCATGTTGTAACTTAGGTTAACGTCTCTGCTGTGGCCAATTAAGACAGTTATAAACGGGTCACTAGAGCAAATGACTGTGTGGAATATGACAGTGTTCTGCACTTCCATTTCTAAGAGGAACTAAAAAGCTTACAATTTTAGAATGGAATTACAGGAAAAGGGGACAAAATAAATAATTAAAGCATATTGCAGAGTTTTTTTTATATAAACAATTTATCATTTTATATTACCATCTCAAAGTGTTTAATGTCCCTTTAAAAAATGTATATAATCATATATTTTATCTAATTCATTATTTATTTAATTATCACAGTTAATCTTGATTATAACTATCCTATCCTCTGGATTGGCTAATCTACAAGTGTTTATGTTTATTTTGATTGTTTTTCTAAAGTTTTATAAAGTATTTAAGCTTTATTGCATTTGTGGTGCAATACCCTTTTCCCAGTGCAAATCTTGTTTTATCTTTCCCTATTGTATGCTGCACCTTCACATTCTGAAAAGCAGGGAACAACCTTTTATGAGAGATACTGTTCTAAGGTATGATAATTTAACAGGGGCTTTATACTATTGGCAAAAACTGATGAGATTTATTAGAGAATGTCACAAGGCCAGAGAGCTTTAGATAATTGAGCCTTGAATGATAAGGACAACTGTTTTTAGAGGACAAGTTCCACCACTACAGATATAAAGACAAACATCATTTTTTTCAGCATTATAACATCAATTTAAAGAAATGTAATATATATATATATATATATATTACATTTAACAAAAATAATCAACTTTACTCATTTATAAGAATAAGAGAAATCAGAAATTACAAAATCCAAGTGCAACTAAAAATCTTGAAAAAAAAAATAGAAAAGAAAAGAAAGAAAAAGAAACATTTCATACAAATCAAACTATATTCACACACAAGCACACACTACACAATTAATTACATTTGTGAAGAATTCTATTTGCTAGTAAGGGAAAATAATATGTCTTACCAGATAGACCCATATTTTCCTGTACCTTCTGTTAACTAGCAGTAATTAATCAGTTTTAAAAAGTAATGATAGAGTAACCACCTGCACTGCTATAATTGGTCTCAAAGCTTTAAATTGATTTCTATAACCACTATTGTTAGGTGAATACCAGTTAGCCTTCCATTCATATCTTTCTATGCATCGTTCATGATGGTGAAAATTACCAATGAAAAGCAGCAAAAATGATTACATACTTGGCAGGATTTGGAACATATTTTTTTCTATATAGAGTTGAAATTATGTGTTCTTTTCAGCTATAGAATATCAATAATAATAAATAATTAATATGACTGCTCAATCACCATTCATAAATATAGCTTAAAATAAATGGAATAATGAATTTCATTACTATGCAAAGTGCACTCTACTATGCAGGTACGGATACATATAGTAGATCCAAATTTGTATAGTGCATACTAATTAAATCACTGAGCTTATCGTGAGAAAGAATGCTCTACAAATCGAAAAATAAATCACTGAAGATTTTGAATAAACCAACATATTAAAATTGTTGTTTTATATGATATAGTGTTATTCTTAATATTTTAATATTCCAGCAATGGTTATATTTTATGACATCATACAGAAACCTTCTTAATTAAACAAGTCTTTAAAACTACCATCATATGTCTATCTACTTAATCTCCTAACTACTTTAATCTTACATTTGAGAATTCCATAAATGTTCCTCTCTATTAATCCTTTACTAATTCCCTGTGCAGTTCTGCTTCTGATATTAACACTCCATTGAAAGGGTACTTAATAATGTGGTAAATTACCTACTCATGATAAAAAGCAAAGCAAAAAAAAAAAAAAACCCATCTGATGCTCTAATTTTTCTGCAATAACCATTATTTTTCTGCAACATAAACCTTTAGGGTACTACATCCTGCAATATATTAAACTATTTATTTTTTCATTAACTGTTTTCCTTTATGTAACTCTGTCTATTCTATGATGCCAAGAAATAAAGTGATACACATAGATTTTGAAATGTATTATGTGCCAGATTACACCTGATATCTCATACCTTTGAGCCTATATAACTTTTGTGTACACATTTTTTTAGAATATGGTTTATTAGATGGTGTTATTATGAGTATAACCATACTTTGCAATGTATTTTTTAAGTGTGTTGTTACACTTTTTAGATTCCTGAAACAGTTAACCAGAGCTCTAAAGACACAGTAATCATTGTAGCCTAAATTGCGATTGCGCTCAAGTGATCACGTTTACTTTCTACACATAATACCAGCCGTAAACCCAATGAGCACAAACACTCACGATAAACCCCTTATCGCTCGCAAGCAAACTTTAGCACTCCACTCATATTCTGGCCCTATATTTTGTGTACACATTTTTTTTAGAATATGGTTTATTAGATGGTGTTATTATGAGTATAACCATACTTTGCAATGTATTTTTTAAGTGTGTTGTTACACTTTTTAGATTCCTGAAACAGTTAACCAGAGCTCTAAAGACACAGTAATCATTGTAGCCTAAATTGCGATTGCGCTCAAGTGATCACGTTTACTTTCTACACATAATACCAGCCGTAAACCCAATGAGCACAAACACTCACGATAAACCCCTTATCGCTCGCAAGCAAACTTTAGCACTCCACTCATATTCTGGCCCTATATTTTGTGTACACATTTTTTTTAGAATATGGTTTATTAGATGGTGTTATTATGAGTATAACTGTACTTTGCAATGTATTTTTTAAATGTGTTGTTACACTTTTTAGATTCCTGAAACAGTTAACCGGAGCTCTAAAGACACAGTAATCATTGTAGCCTAAATTGCGATTGCGCTCAAGTGATCACGTTTACTTTCTACACATAATACCAGCCGTAAACCCAATGAGCACAAACACCCAGGATAAACCCCTTATTGCTCGCAAGCAAACTTTAGCACTCCACTCATATTCTGGCCCTATATTGGCAGGTTTACTGACTATTTGCTATTGTACTTAGCACTCCAATAGCTCTATGGATTCTGATGGTGCTGTAGGAAAGTATACATACATACATACAACTATTACTACTACTACTAATAATATTATTATTATTGGCATAATTGATTTGCCATTTCTAGATGTATTGATTGCATCAAATAGATCTATAAGAAACATTACTCTTTAAGATTTAGCAGTATATCTATTTATTGTTTTTACAGTTGTTGTTATAAATGGGTTGTATAGGTTTATCATCAGCAGTATTGTGAGTGTTTCTAAAAAGATTTAACAATTTTGTCATGACCTTGCTTGATTTTATTTTTTACATTATCCAGTTGGATTGCTTGCATGAGTTTGTTTTCACCCATATGCACCATTGATTGGCTGTTTCTTGACATTTTTAATTGACGACCAGGATTCAATGCACATACCATAGAAAATGCACACCATTATTTTAAAGAAATATGAGGGAACTTCTGTGGTATGGTCATGTTAGGTTATGACATCGGAAGATACTTTTCAGATTTTTACAATCGTTAGATTATCTTGACCTTACCCTTCCATCAGCCAAGCCAGTTATTAGGGTCATAAAGCAGTTTGTGTTCTGACCTTAACCAGCTATTATCTTTTGATACCTTCAGGTATCTAAGTTATCTGTTCTCATGATGTTGGCCTCCCCATATATCCCCCCTACATGCAACATGCAAGCTAAATCAAAACTCTTTCATTAGAGTGCATATATTATTGAACTCACTGTCATAAATACCAGATTACAAGTTCAATAATATATGCACTGTCGTAAATGAGATTGGATTTAGCATGCATGGAAGCTCTTTCCTTATAAAAAGTGTTTAAATAGAAACTCACAGTTGCCATTTGAGGCTCGATTTATCAAGCAAAGGTGGACAGGGGTGTACATATTCTCGCATGTCCGCCCCAGCTCTCCTCTGGTGGGCAGCAATTCGCTGCCAGAAATAAACATAGCACACAAGCACTATTTTGCACTCGCTTGCAAACCCACTCCATGCCCATGCACATCCAATCACACACGGTCAGGAGCTGTCAATATCCACAGTCAGACGAGACTGGGAAGATTGAAATTCTCATTTTTTGAGTGAGAGTGTGCAAATGTTTGGGGCCATTAATATTGATCTGTTTATAAGATTGATACTGCATATGGATTAATAAACATTCCAATTGTTGTACTATACTGTACTTTTCTTCTATATTATTCTGCTGGGAACTTTATGATTTGTATTTGTATGGGTAGTGACACCACCTTATCCCGTGCACTTTAAAGAGATAGGTAATTTGATGGTGCTGTCATGGTTGACATAATATAATGTAGATGAAAATCACCCAAAAACTACCAGCAAATGCTTCTTGACAATATCACATACCTGTTGGTATTGTGATGAATATGTTGTAACAAAGACAAACTTATCCATACATTTTCTCTTATTTATATTATCACAAAATAAATTAGATTTATCCTTTTCCCTTTCTTGCTCAAAAGCCTTTCAATAATATATCCTGAATAACCCCAGGGAAACCATCATACTTTTAAATCATTACTTTCCTTAAGAAAGGTTAAATCCTCTGTAAAACTGCATTTAATATGCATAACTTGGTCTTTCACTATACCGAATGTACATTGTTTAGGTTGAGAGCTCCTAGCATGTAAGAGAGTATTAGCAGAGATTGTTTTCCTATATAATTCAGTTTTTACAATTCCCTATTATTCACCTCCATAAAGCACCAAATCTAGATAAAGCATATTAAATGTATCAAAGTTATGTGTAAATCTCAGACCACAGCTATTTTTATTCAAATAATCCACAAAGAGAAGAAACTGTTCCTTTGGTCCTGCCCAAACAAAAATGAAATCATCAATGTAACATTTGTACATTGTGATATATTGTCTGAATGGATTTTCATCGCCAAAGACGTGGGACAGCTCCTACCAACCCATGAGTAGATTTGCATATGTCAGGATATATGTGAGTATTATTAAATAATATATAAAATATATATATATATATATATATTATTTTATATATATATATATATATATATATATATGGTTGTCTACACCAAATGAGTCATTCATTTGTGAGACTGTAACTACAACAGACCCCCCTCTCTACCTTAGCCATTTAAGGAATCAAAAGAAAACATTTGGTCTCATTAGTTAAGGCAATCTATTTTAAAGAAATGTTCATCTATATGGCTGTGTTTCAAATTTGATTTCCTGACATTCCCTCTGAAAGAAGAGATTATCAGATAATGACCTCATGCAGAGATATACAGACATAATGTCTGAAAAATCACTGGATTTCTTTTGAAGCTTAAACAGATTCAGAAAACCAGTTTTAGCTGATTAAATGACTAATTTCACCTAGTTGTTAAATTGTCCCTGCTGTGTGGAATCCACGAATTCTAGACGTTACGTCTAGATGAAGATTAGCTAAGCAGAGACACATGTTTTGCATTATAACTTGTAAATTCATATTTGAATTACAACTTGTGTTTTGAATTTCAAGTATAATTGATTCTTAGACTGTGTATATATATATATATATATATATCCTGAGAAGAAAAGTGTATACTGAACTTAATAGCTGTATGTATGGTAGATGTATAAATGTTTGTTTCAAAATGGTAACATATGTTTCTTTATTTTACAGACAGCAAGATGTCCTATGAATATTAGCCATAAATATGGATCTGTGTATTCAAAAATTATTAGGAATGTGAAATATGCTGTGTTTGTATGAATATAATGCCAGGATGTTAATTACTATGATTCTGGGAAGAACAAATTATTGACAGTGCAATTGCTTATTAATATGATTTTTTTATATATATTTTTTATTTTATTGAGATTTTTAGCAAAAATTATAAATACAAATATACTCCTAGATTACGAGTTTTGTCGGTAAAGACCTGCGGTGCTAACGCTCCTTTTTTTTCCAGCGCACCCTTAAGCCAACGCTGGTATTACGATTTGCCTGATTGGCTGCGTTAGCCTCAGAAAAGTGAGCGTTGAGCATAATTAAGCTCCACTTCAATCCTCAATACCAGCTTTGCTTACGGTAGTGGTAAGCTGGAAAAACGTGCTCGTGCACAATTTCCCCATAGGAAACAATGGGGCTGAGCTGGCTGAAAAAAAAACTAACACCTGCAAAAAAGCAGCATTAACCTGGAACCTAAGTCTAACCCTAACCCCCCTAAATTAAATATAATTTCAATAAAACTAACAAAAATTACTATCATTAAATAAATTAATCCTATTTACAACTAAATACTTACATATAAAATAAACACTAATATAGCTACAATTTTAGGATTTATTTTTATTTTACAGGCAACTTTGTATTTATTTTAACTAGGTACAATAGCTATTAAATAGTTAATAACCATTTAATAGCTACCTAGTTAAAATCATTACAAATTTACCTGTAAAATAAATCCTAACCTAAGTTACAAATACACCTAACACTACACTATCAATAAATTAATTAAATAAATTAACTACAATTATCTAAACTAAAATACAATTAAATAAACTAAACCATAATAAAAAAAAAAAACCCACTAAATTATAAAAAATAAAAAAAATTACAAGAATTTTAATCTAATTACACCTAATCTAACCCCCCTAATAAAATAAAAAAGCCCCCCAAAATAATAAAATTCCCTACCCTAAACTAAATTACAAAGTAACCAGCTCTTTTACCAGCCCTTAAAAGGGCCTTTTGCAGGGCATTGCAACAAAGTAATCAGCTCTTTTACCTGTAAAAAAAAATACAACCCCCCCAACATTACAACCCACCACCCACACACCCCTACTCTAAAACCCACACGATCCCCCCTTAAAAAACCTAACACTACCCCCCTGAAGATCACCCTACCTTGAGCCATCTTCAGCCAGCTGGCAACTGATGGGACAGAAGAGGACATTCAGACAGGCAGAAGTCTTCATCCTATCCAGGCAGAAGAGGACATCCGGACCGGCAGACATCTTCATCCAGATGGCATCTTCTATCTTCATCCTTCCGGAGCGGAGCGGAGCCATCTTCTATCCAGCTGACGTGGAGCCATCCTCTTCTTCCGACGGACTAACGACGAATGAAGGTTCCTTTAAATGACGTCATCCAAGCTGGCGTCCCTCGAATTCCGATTGGCTGATAGGATTCTATCAGCCAATCGGAATTAAGGTAGGAAAAATCTGATTGGTTGATTTAATCAGCCAATCGGATTGAAGTTCAATCTGATTGGCTGATTGGATCAGCCAATAGAATTAACCTCGCATTCTATTTGCTGATCCAATCAGCTAATCAGATTGAACTTCAATCCAATTGGCTGATCCAATGAGCCAATCGGATTGAACTTCAATCTGATTGGCTGATAGCATCAGCCAATCTGATTTTTCCTACCTTAATTCCAATTGGCTGCTAGAATCCTATCAGCCAATCGGAATTCGAGGGACGCCATCTTAGATGATGTCATTTAAAGGACCAGCCATTCGTCAGGTAGTCATCATGCAGGAAGGATGTTCCGCGCCGGAGGTCTTGAAGATGGAGCTGTTCCTTTTCAGATGGATGAAGATAGAAGATGACGATTGGATGACGATGTCTGCCGGTCCAGATATCCTCTTCTGCCCGGATAGGATGAAGACTTCTGCCGGTCTGGATGTCCTCTTCTGCACCATCGGATGAAGACTTCGGCCCGGCTGGGTGAAGACGACTCAAGGTAGGGAGATCTTCAGGGGGGTTTATTTAAGGGGGGTTTGGGTGGGTTAGAGTAGGGGTATGTGGGTGGTCGGTTTTAATGTTGGGGGGTTGTATTTTTTTTTACAGGCAAAAGAGCTGATTACTTTGGGGCAATGCAGAGCAAAAAGCCCTTTTTTTTTTTTTTTTTAAATGATTTTTATTAATTTTCCATATAGATAATACAATAGTACAGAGGGTTTCCACAAAGTATATAAAGTATATCGTACAAAGGTACAACAGGTGTGTATTTTCCAGTCCATTCAGTTAGTATCCTGTGCAATCTCGTTTTGAGACTGGGTGAGCAGAGTTCTTATGTGGACTGTGGAGTAATGGGAGGGAAACCGTATAGTTGGTTTCGGCAAAAAGCATAAATATAACTTGTCAAACTATAACATGAATATAAAGGTAACAACTGGAGACTGGCTTTTGTGGCTATAAGGTGGTCAGTCTTCGTCTTGTCTTTGTGGATATGGGGTTTAGTTGGCGTCTTGGTAGTGGTCTGCATGTCTGTTTTACCTTAATGTTAGGTCCTAGTGTTAGTCGGAGGTGTCACATTGTTTTTTTTGGGGGGGGGGTGGGTTATTGAGCGTTAAGGGTGTGTAGGAGTGTCTCCCAATAAAACTTGACATCGAGGAATAGATCAAGTTGGTTGCGTCTGTAATATCCATACTGTTCTAGTTGTATGGTTTCTGTTACTTTTGATAGCCATTGTTGGCTAGATGGGACAGAGAGGGATTTCCAATTTTGTGCTATTAAGGCTTTCGCACTGTTTAGGCATATTGTCAACAGTGTCGATCGTATCTTGCATGGGATCCCTGGTCTTAAGTTAAACAGCGCTAGTGTGGGGGGTAATGTAAATTCGTTACCTAAGATGTTTTTTAGGTGAAGTTCTATTGACTTCCAATAAGGTGTTATCTTGTTACAATGCCACCATATATGTGCCATTGTTCCTGGTTCCCCGCATCCTCTCCAGCATGATGCTGAAGATGAGGGGTAGATTCTATGTAGTCTATGTGGTGTTAAATACCACCGTGTTAGTATTTTAAAGTTGAGTTCTATAAACCTGGTGGAGGTTGATGACTTTCGTGTGTTGTTAAAAATTTTCCTCCAGTCTTTTTCATCTAGCTCTATTTTTAGGTCTTGTTGCCAGTGAGCAGTATAAGGTGGGAGGGGGGTTAGTTCTACATTATCTAGCATTTTTTTTGCAAGTGATAAAGTGCCTCTGGTGGGAATTGTTGACAGGCAGCATTGTTCAAAGGGAGTGGGCGTCCTTAGTAAGTTCTCCCTAGCTTGATTATTGCATATAAAGTTGTTGAGTTGGGAATATTTTAACCATGAGGAGAAAGCTCCCCCTAGCACATCTGTCAAGCTATTTCTGGGTTTAAGTGATCGTTTATCTAAAAGTGTTATTATGGGGACAGAGTCCTGTAATTCCCAAGTAGCTTTAGTGTTCCTTAGGGGTTCATACCCTCCGGAGAGTTCCATGTTCTGTGATATTGGTGTTAGGGGAGAGTGTTGTGAGGATAGTTTTGGATATTTTCGTACTAGGTAGTCCCAAGTATCAAAAATGTGTCTAAAGGTTGGGGAGGTCTGGCAAACAACAGGTCTTAAGGTTTTGGGAATCCAGCACACTGAGCCGGGTTTGGGCGCTTTTAATATTTGAGAGTCTAGGGAAATCCATGCTTTAGCTTTACTTTTGCTATGCCAATCAAGGATGCGTTGCAGGGTCACTGAGTGGTAATACATTTCTAACTTCGGTACCCCTAGTCCCCCCCCCTCTGGTTGGTCTGTGTAATGTGGTCGCGTTTACACGAGGCTTTTGTTTTCCCCAAATGAACATGTTGATGCTCCTTTGGAGCTGTTGGATGTAGTGCTTTGGGAGGGATATGGGTATGGTTTGAAAAATATAAATTATTCTTGGGAGAATCGTCATTTTTATGGCCTGTATTCTCCCCCACCAAGATAGGGGTTTGTCGCTCCAAGTTTTTAGGGTGTGTTGGGTAGCGGTTAGTAAAGTTTTGTAGTTGGCGTCAAATAGTTGTGAGATTTTTGGGGTCAGCTGGACCCCCAAGTATTTTAGTTGGGAGTTCTTTACTTTATATGGGCATATATTCTTAATGTGTTGTAGTTCTCTTTGTGGAAGGGAGATGTTTAGGATCTCTGATTTCTGTTTATTGATTAAGAAATTGGATAGGTGGCTGAAGGTGTCAAATTCCTCCATTAGGGCTGTTAATGAGCTTGTGGGGGAAGTCAATGTGAGGAGAATGTCATCGGCGAACATTGAGATTTTGTATTGGTTTGGGCCAATATGTACTCCCTTTATGTTTGGGTTAGCTCGAATATGAGCCGCTAAAGCTTCCATGGTAAGCACAAATAGGAGTGGGGAGAGTGGGCAGCCCTGTCTTGTTCCATTTGCAATTTTAAATGGGTGGGATAGTACTCCGTTTACCTTGACTTTTGCTGAAGGGGCTGAATATAGTTGGAAGATTTTACCTATTATTCCATCTCCAAATCCATAACTGTGAAGTGCACTTCGAAGGAATGGCCAGGCCACCCTATCGAAGGCCTTCTCTGCGTCTGTGGCTACTGTGATCATAGGGATTTTATGAGTGTTGGCAAAGTCTATAAGTTGGGTAGTTCTAATAGTGTTGTCTCTTGTTTCTCTGAATGGGATGAACCCAGCCTGGTCTAAGTGGATTAAGTCAGGTAGGACCGAGTTGATTCTTAGTGCTAGAATTTTTGCATAAATTTTTATATCGCTATTTAACAATGAGATTGGTCGGTAGCTGCTGGGCTCTGTTATCGGTTTGCCCTCTTTGTGTATGACGGTGATATGTGCTTCGAGTAGTTGTGGGGATATGGGGGAATCATCTTCTAGGGAGTTAAATAAATTTGTTAAGTGGGGGGTTAGTATTTGCTTAAAATGTTTATAATAGGCGTTCGTCAGTCCATCTGGGCCAGGGCTCTTATGAGTAGGTAGGCTATTGATAGCTTTAGCTACTTCCTGCTCCGAGAAGGGGTCATCTAGGGCTGATCTAAGTGGTTCGTCTAATTTAGGTAGATTTGCTTCTTCTAGGTATTTATCTATAAGGGTCTTCTTATGGATGCTATCATCTGTGGGGATGTTGTAGAGAAGACTATAATATCTGCTAAAAGTGTCTGCTATGCCTTTGCAGTCATATGTTTCTTTGTTTGTACTGTCTTGAATTTTATTTATATAGTTGGCGTAGCTTTTCCGTTTCAGTGCTTTGGCTAGTATGGGCCCTGCTCTGTTACTCTCAACAAAATAGAGTTTCTTTAGGTAGTAAGCTTTTCTATGTACTTCAGTCGCTAGTAAGTTATTCAGGTTGTGTCTTATCTTAGTAAGAGTAGTAAGGGTGTCATTCAATTCGGGGTTGTGCATGTGATTAAGTTCTGCCACTTTAAGTTGGTCCAGTAATTGTTTGTATTCTGAGTTGTATTTTTTTTTGAGAATGGCTTTCTGTTTAATAAGTTCTCCCCTAACTACCGCTTTATGTGCTTCCCAGATCGTTATTGGGTGGGATTGAGGGGGTTTGTTGAAGTGAAAGAATTCAGTAAGTGTTTTGTCTATTTTCTTTTTGATTTGAGGCTGTAGAAGTAGAGTATCGTCTAACCTCCAATTAAAATCTGTGATGGGCTTGTCAGGCCAGTCAAGGGTCAGTGATACTGACGAGTGGTCCGACCATGGGGTTGGGATGATGTCTGAATCCCTAGTAAGTGTCAGCCCTAATTGGTCAATACAAATGTAATCTAATCTGGAGTAAGATTTCTTGGGGTTCGAGTAGAAGGTGTAGGTTTTCTGTGTCGGGTGGTGGACTCTCCAGACGTCTAGAAGAGATAGGGATTTCAGGCTTTGTGTGACTGTTTTGATAGTGTTTATGGTCTGGGAGCTTTTGGTCATTGAACAGTCTAGTCTGGGGTTGAGTGCTATATTAAAGTCTCCTGCTATAATGGTAGTTCCTTTTGCTAGTTCTAATATTTTCCCTGTGACTTTTTTGAAGAATTTCGCTTGGCCGGTGTTGGGTGCATATATGTTCGCTAGCGTAATTGGTTTGTTGAAAAGGTCTCCAACCAATATCAAGTATCTGCCTTCTGGGTCAGTGTGAGTGGTAACATTGTGGAGATGCATGGATTTATGAAATAGGATTCCCACACCGTTTATCTTTTTCTGTGTGTGCGAACAAAAGTATCCGGTTGGGAAGTTTTTAGAATGGAACTTCGGTTCCTCTTTGTGTCTAAAATGTGTTTCTTGCAAGAAGATAATTTCATTTTTAGATTTAGAAAACCAATTGAGAGCTAAAGATCTTTTTGTGGGAGAGTTTAGGCCCTTTGTATTTTGTGTCATGATCTTGATTTGTGGTGCGCTCATTAGAGTATGTGTTTGGGTTTTAGCTGTCTGCTGAGCTGTTTAGTGGTAAAGGGGTGTATGTGCTGTGATACACTCAATGGGTTCGCAAAAAGCCCTTTTAAGGGCTGGTAAAAGAGCTGGTTACTTGGTAATGTAGAATAGGGTAGGGACTTTTATTATTTTTTTTTTATATTTTATTAGGGGGCTTAGATTAGGTGTAATTAATTTAAAATACTTGTAATATTTTTTGATTTTCTGTAATTTAGTGGGATTTTTTGTAATTTAGTTTATTTAATTTATTGTATTTAATTGTAGGTATTGGTAGCTTATTAATTACATTGTAGCTATCTTAGGGTTTATTTTACAGGTAAGTATTTAGTTTTAAATTGGAATAATTTATTTAATGATAGTGTAGTGTTAGGTGTAATTGTAACTTATGTTAGTTTTTATTTTACAGGTAATTTTTTATTTATTTTAGCTTGGTAGCTGTTAAATAGTTATTAACTTTTTAATAGCTATTGCACCTAGTTAAAATATATACAAACTTGCCTGTAAAATACAAATAAATCCTAAAATAATTACAATGTAATTATTAGTTATATTGTAGCTATATTAGGGTTTATTTTATAGGTAAGTATTTAGTTTTAAATAGGATTAATTTAGTTAATAAGAGAAATATTATTTAGATTTATTTAATTAATATTTAAGTTAGGGGGGTGTTAGGGTTAGTGTTAGACTTAGGTTTAGGGGTTAATAATTTTATTATAGTGGTGGCGGTGTAGGGGGGGCAGGATAGGGGTTAATACATTTATTATAGGTGGCGGCGGTATAGGGGGGGCAGGATAGGGGTTAATAGGTATTATGTAGGTGGCGACGGGGTCCGGGAGTGGCGGTTTAGGGGTTAACATATTTATTATAGTTGCGGCGGGGTCTAGGAGCGGTGGTTTAGGGGATAATAAATTTATTTAGTGCGGCGGTGTAGGGGCGGCAGATTAGGGGCTAATATGTATAATGTATGTTGCGGCGGGGTCCGGGAGCGGCAGTATAGGGGGTAATACATTTATTTAGTTGCGGCGGTATAGGGGGGGCAGATTAGGGGTGTTTAGACTCGGGGTACATGTTAGGGTGTTAGGTGCAGACATCTCCCATAGGAATCAATGGGATATCGGGCAGCAGCGAACATGAGCTTTCGATATGGTCAGACTCCCATTGATTCCTATGGGATCTGCCACCTCCAGGGCGGCGGATTGAAATCCAGGTACGCAGGCCCGGAATAGTGGTGAGCGTACCTGCTAGTAGTTTGATAACTACCAAAAGTAGTCAGATTGTGCCGAACTTGCGTTCGGAACATCTGGAGTGACGTAAGCATCGATCTGTGTCGGACTGAGTTACGTCACTATATTCTACTTTTGCCGGGCAGTAGGGCTTGATAACTAAGGCGAATCAGCCTCGCCACAAATACGCTGTGGAATTCCAGCGTATTTGCGGTTGACGGCTTGATAACTAGAGGCCATTGTAATCTTAGGTGTAAATTACCTGATGTGTTCTTTGCTTTATTGTTGATAATCTGTTTTGTTTTATTATGTTGCAAGTTTACTTTAAATTGTTCCATTAAGTAAACATTTAACCATGAGAATTTCCTAATATGAAGCTTCTAATTCTTTTCTGGAAATATTTTGTTTGTTTCTTTTTTAGTAGCTCTGCATTGGTAAACAAAATTCTTCATATGCCCAAAGTTTGTTTTTTTTGTCTAAGTTAATGGGATTTTTTTTTTAAAGCACTGCAGTGAAGACGATTCCAGCATTGTTGGACATAATTGACAGAGCCCTCAAAGGACAATTGAATCTCTCTAGGTGCTGTTGAAACATCATAATGTAGGTGGAACTATGCTGTTAAGCAGAAAGGGTCTTTGTTCGCCTTGAGAATAAGTGCTAACTCCTGTTTTTCTTTTGAGAGTAAATTCCATTAGAAAGTGATTTTTTAAGTAAAAGGTTATTTTATAAAGTTAGTACTTCCTGACTTTGATTTTTCCTGGGGTTTATATATTTTAGTATGAACTTTGAAAGTAAACTTTGCTTGTAATATTTGCTTTATTTTTTCTATTATTATTTTTTTCCTTTTTAACAATTTGCTTTTTTTCAGATTTAAGCAACTTCAGTCCTCTGTTTTGCAAGTTGAAAATTAAATTTCAAATGTTACTTGACATCTGAGGGTTTCAGAAAGTTTAGTACGGTTTGATATGATCTCTTTTATATAATTCTTAAAGCAGGTACATTCTTTAGACTTTAAGTGCAAGCGGATGATTACTCTTTTGGCCCTCTTGGTTAATGTGATTTGTCTCCATAATTTATTTTTTATATGCAAATTATATTCCCTGGAGATAAGTTAAAGGGACACTGTACCCAAAAAATTTCTTTCGTGATTCAGATTGAGCATGAAATTTTAAGCAACTTTATAATTTACTCCTATTATCAAATTTTCTTCTTTCTCTTGGTATCTTTATTTGAAATGCAAGAATGTAAGTTTAGATGCCGGCCCATTTTTGGTGAACAACCTGGGTTGTCCTTGCTGATTGGTGGATAAATTCATCCACCAATAAAAAAGTGCTGTCCAGAGTACTGAAACCAAATAAAAGCTTAGATGCCTTCTTTTTCAAATAATGATAGCAAGAGAACGAAGAAAAATTGATAATAGGAGTAAATTAGAAAGTTGCTTAAAATTGCATGCTCTTTCTGAATTACAAAAGAAAATTTTTGGGTACAGTGTCCCTTTAATGTATAAAATAAGATTGACTGCTGCTATTTATGGATTTTTTTTTTGTCAGGTTTTTAATAAAAATACTTTTTGAGTGTGTGTAAAGATCGCCTTGGCCCACCTTAGTTTAATGAGTCAGAAAGCTGGCATATACTTTTTTTGGGAAACAGTACTAATACACATGCAGATTATTATCTGTCAAATTACCCATTGACTGAAATGAGATAATGATCTTTTTTTGTGTAAACTGTTTATTTTAAGATTGGATTTTTCAGCAAGCTACATTCTTCACATGCACTGATTGAGGAGACCAGGAGCAAAAGGACATCCAGAGAGCTGGCTGCACTAAGCCAACATTACATAGCGCAGACCCTGGCTCTGAAAACATTCAGATTCTCTCTCAATAGTGTGGTTTCTAGCTTCAGCCTCACCAGCAGTGTGGCCCCCATTGAAGCACCCCACCCATGGCTTCGCCAGGAAGCCTTACACCAACTCAATAATATTTATATTAAATATGGTTAATATTTAAGGTTATTTTACTACTTCATCTAATATTTTTACTTGTTAACTTTTCTGTACATAGAATTCTACCCGCTGCTCATGCTAGCCCAATTGCAAGGGGCTGTCAATCACACTGGGCAAACATGTCCAGGGTGATTTTATTCAGCCATCTAAGAGCTGGCGTACAGGTTCGGAAGCAGCAGTCTGATGATAGTTGCTTCTTAACTATCAGTTGCAGGATCACTCATGTTTGCCTGCAGCGAAGGGCCTCCAAAGCTGCATATGCAGCTTGATAAATGGAGCCCAGTATTTCTTCCCATTTTAGAGAAAAGCATCAGGGGAAACCAAAAGGATTACAAGTGTGCATAGTTGAGTGGGTTAAACTAGATCTATTGAACCACAAAAGGCTTTTTAGATTATATTAACTGGAGACCTTTTGAGTCAAAGGGTCTGAACATTAAGCTAGACTTACAAGCCTTTTTGTCAGATAAAAAGAGATTGATTCTGGTTTATGTCAGCAGATTAGAAAGTTCAGTTCCTTAGAGGGAACAAATGGGATAATTATTAAATATACATTCTATTACGTTTGTCACATAGTTCCTATTGTTTTGTCCTTTAAGGTTGCAACATAGTGTCATATTGAATATTCATATATCACAAGCCTAACACAATATGATACTTTACAAGTTGGTTATCATTTAGGATTTTAACACATATTGCGTATTTTAGATATGATTGATTGTTAATATATAGGGGCCTATTTATCAAAACGTCAATTGAAAATACGCTGGAATTCTGCATCGTATTTTTTGCGAGATTTATCCGCCATAGTTATCAAAGCATCAAGATCGACAAATGTTGAAATTTGTGACGTAAAATATGATCCCACAATCTCAATCCGACGCAGATCGATGCGAGTTGAAAACCGAGGTATTCGAGCGGAATCATGCTCATTCGCCCTCCTAATCGACACTATTTGAAGCTCTCACAAAGTTATCAAAAATTCTATATTTACACTCGCGTCTTTTCCGACTCAGCATACCTAGTTTTCAATCCACCACCCTTGAGGTCACAGATGCCATAGAAGTCAATGGGAGTCTGAAAACATAGAAAGCTTATGTTCGATGCTGCAAGAGAATGAAGCATATGACATAATAAAAGTAAATTAGAAACATTATTAAATTTGTATACCCTTTCTAAATCAAACAATATTATTGCTCCACATTTGGTGCACTAGTAGATAAAGGGGTAAAAATGAAAAATACATCACTACTTATGGATTATGTTACAACTTGTCTCTCATTACAAAGCAAGGGGACAATATTTCTACAAATTTTGTGCAAAGTTTTGCTCCAAACTTGTTGCACTAATAGATATACTGTAGAGATAAAAATAAAATAAATACACAACATAATACAGCTAACTTCCTTTTTATTTTTTGGAAAAATCTATGTGCACCCTGTTTAAGCCATGTAATACAAGTCACACTCTCCACTTCGCGCAATATTTGACTCAACACTTTTCACACCAATTATGACACAAACTCCTAAACAACCCACACGCTAGTGAATTTTTCCACCACTTTTGATTGGAATATGCGTAATCACATGATTTATGACATCTGCCAAAGTGCCAATCTGATTTAAATATACATTATAAACTATCACTATACTATGATATTTGTGTCATTGATCACTCATCAGAACTTGTAAGTGCCATTTGTTAGATTGTGTATTGTTACATTATTATTAAAGTATGTATATGTGAAATTAGTATTAAAGATAAACATTAATGCTTACATTAGGACACACAGTGTAATATTTTAGACAAGAATTTAAAATTCGAATTGATGTTTGATTCAATATAATCTTAAGCTAATAGCTCAAAGGGATAGCCCACCTAACATTAAACTGTCATGATTCAGATACAGCAGACATTAAAATCACCTCTTTACTGTCATGCTATTTTTAGTGTATTTCTTCCTTCTCTTGAATTTATTTTTCAGTAAGACATGTCATCTTATATGCCAGCCCATTTGATAACACATGTGTAGGGGTGTATTTTAAAAATAGATTGCAATCAGGAGGGGTTAGACAGATGCAGAGAGAAAACTGTCCCAGCTCTTAAAGGGACAGGCAACCCCTAAATATCATTTCATGATTTGGATAGAACATACAATTTTCAACAACTTTCCAATTTACTTCTATTATCAAATTTGCTTCATTCTCTTGTTATCATTTGCTGAAGGAACAGCATTGCACTACTGGCAGCTAGCTGAACACATCTATTTAGCCAATCACAAGAGACAAATGTGGCAGGCACCAATTAGCAGCTAGCTCCAACTAGTGTAGGATATGTGTGTATTCTTTACCAACAAGGGATACCAAGAGAACAAAGTGCATTTGAAAATAGAAGTGAATTTTAAAGTGTTTTAAAATGTCACGTTCTATCTAAATCAAGCAACTTACATTTTTACTTTCCTATACCTTTAAAATATACATTGATTGCAAATAAATACATATGATACTCTGATTACATGTTATATATAAGTATGTGCAAGGATATATGTACAAATTCTAGCATTAATAATAACAGACATCCCAACTCTCCCTGAAGTTCAGGGAGTCTCCCTGATTGTAATAGTGACTCCCTGATGCCAGCAAATGGAATGCAATCTCCCTGAAACTCCAAGTACCATGATCCAATGTCGCCCAAATTCAGAAAAGTGTTTCTTTAAAGGGAACCATAACACCTGCTTCAAATATTCTAAACTAACTTGTTCTAATACTGCAAAATAAACTAACTAATAATTATGTATGCAGTCTTCATCTTTTAATTCTGTTGTAGAAAACCAGCCTCATAATAAATAATTTAATAACAGCTTAATCTGCAGCCTAGCACTTTGTATGTCAGCTGCCATGTTATAACGTGCGTTCTACATCAGTACTGTAGGTCACGTGACTCACACGGCACTTCCTTTTTCTAATGCTGAGGAAGCAGAGCATGACTGCAGTGTCTAAGAAGAACGGCTTCAGGCACTGCTAGGATTATAAATACCAAGAGCAGGGGAGGAAGGGGGAGGGAGACTCCTGAGACTGTGAGTAACTTAGATAAATGCAGATGTTTCTTTTTACATTTATATCTGCAGCAAGAGTTTGCGTTCTGTCTCCGGAGCCTTTCTTCCCCCTCTGCATTCCTCTCCCCCTCCCACTTCCTTCCCTGCTCTTGGTATTTATAATTATAGCAGTGCCTGATGCCGTTCTTCTCAGACACTGAACGTGATCACTCTGCTTTCTTAGTGTTAGTAATAGAGGAAGGTGACGTTTTTGTCACATGACCCACTGTAGTGGAAAGTAATTGCCAATATGGCAGCATACATAGCAGATTGTAGTATGCAGATTAACATTCAAATTATAAAGGTGTTTTCTGCAACAGAATGCAGTAAATTGATGACCACACAC
Source organism: Bombina bombina (assembly GCF_027579735.1). Lineage (NCBI taxonomy): Eukaryota > Metazoa > Chordata > Amphibia > Anura > Bombinatoridae > Bombina > Bombina bombina. Next base: position 960,880,696 of record NC_069500.1, read on the forward strand.
AGAATTGTAGTTAGTTTATTTTTCATAATCAGAAAAAGTTAGTAAAAAACATTTCAAAGCAGGTGTTATGGTTCCCTTTAAGGAAGGCCTTTAGTTTCTGGGACGTTATAGAACCCCCAAAGCATGTATCAGTAACCAAAAAGCCCCCACTGATTTTTAATAAAATAAAAACACAAATACTACCTTATTTACTGCACGTAATTAAACTTTGTATTCTAAAATATTTAAGCATTCAACAAGCGTACGATCACTGTAAAATAAGTTTGTTGTATGTGGCTGTGCAATAAAGCTACTTTTTAAATGTGGGAAGCTACTTTAATGATAAATCTCTATTTTATTTAGGGTTTCAAGGTATCCAATATATAACTGGGAGGGGGGTGGCGGACAGCGGTGTAGTAGCGGGTGAACCCACCTCCCTGAAATGAGTTTTGCAGGTTGGGATGTCTGTAATAATTAAAAAAAAATATGACTTCTAGAAATACAAATGCGCATTAATTTATGTGAAAGTATCATATAATATCAATATAAATATACATCTCTATGAGATATTATTTGTTGAGGTATAATTCAATCTATTTCTTGGACATTAACAGTTGAAAAATAAAAGATTAGCTTTAGAGAAATGTGCTTGTTCATGGACAGTAATGAAATGGTATAAATAAAGTTGGGAAAAACCTGAATAACCACAACATCGATGACTGTTAGTTAACACCAGTCTGATGCTCTTCGCACCGTACTTGACGCACATTTTTTACGGCTTTTTGGATAAATATGGAGATCGTATTCAGGTTTACGGCAGCAATGTTTGGCGAGTGAATTGACGCTTTGATAAATAGGCCCCATAGTTAGCACTGCAGAATCTGTTGGGCTCTACAAATAACCGATGATAATAATACTAATAATAGTTTTAATATATCGTTTTTCAACATTTGTTTTCAATAATATTTTTTTTATTATAATTAGTTTAATTGTTATGTATTTTGTTCTGCTATGGTGTTGGAACGGTTAACAGTGTAGTATCTCCACCGACATTAATCTGCACCAGAGACCCTATCCAGTGAAAAACAGAAAGCTTCTTCTTGAGTAAGGCCCTTAGTTAAGGGACGAAAGGCATAGAGGTTTTCTGAATCCACCTGGCTTCCGTACCTCTCTTCAGGACTACGGGAATTTCAGTTATTCATGTCGCTACTGTGTCAATGTGTTATCATACTGCCGGCAAGAATGGACAATTCCTCATGGTGTGCCGGTCTCTGCTATTATAACAAGCTTTTTATTTAATTGTTATCTTGTAAGTGCACCTATGTGGATTAAACATTTTCTATTAAAAGTATAGTATGTCATGAAAAAATTAGAGAAAATGGGACGTTGTATGTTAAGATATCTTCTTTTTTTTGTCTTTTATTTTTTAAAGAGAGCATTTATCCAACAAAATATGGAGACCATCTAAAATCAAGCTTCAGTAACTTTTACTAATCTGAATCAATTTATTTTCATTGCAAAACCTTCACACCCCTGTTGTAAAACTGCCAGGTGGCTCATAAACAGCAAGTATCCACAACTACACATTTCTAACATCATACAAGACAAATTAGAATATCCCATGAAAAGGTTATCAGGAAAAGTCTGGTATCAAAATAATACCAACGAATCTACAATTGGATGCATCACAAGTGTATGGTAACTTTATGTAGGTAAATAAATAAATAATATAATAATTATAATGTGTCCTATAATTTCAGAGCTGTTTTATGACCTAAATAGCTAAATTCCTTGCTCTCTCTGAAGAGGGACTGGCCAGAAACCTGACCACAGTAAAAACTAATTTATCTAAATAACTTGGTCATTTTACATCAGAGGCTACAGATACTAATGCTTATGCCCATTTTTCTTCCAATGTGCTGGGGAAGTAATAGGATCTGTTTTTTTATCCTCCTTTTAATTTTAAATCAATTTGCTTTGTGCGATTTTGTTTGATAATTATTTTTGTTTTATATATAAATGCAAGGTGACTTTTTTCCATAATAAATATTTTGAAGTTTTGTCTTTGTCTAATATATAACACATGTAACCAGAGAGGCAAATATTAGACTATTGTGTTTTTGGTTAGATTTTTGACAAATCGTGTATTTTTTAAAAAAAATCTATCAGTCTGGCTTTTTTTCCCATATAATTATCCTTGTTGGTGGCAGCAGAGATAGTTTACTATAGGTGACATTAGAAGGGGAATCCTGGTATTTTCTGGGTCTATTACTTAAAGTGCTTGTTAATCCTTGTAACTACTGAATTAAGTCACAATCTCATCTGGAGGGGCATGGCTGTGATATTCTGGGTAAAGCTTAAGACTTGGTAGTAACTAGGAACTAGTATTACTAGTAATAAATATAGTATGTCCTGTTTTCATACAGACACAACATATCAAAATGCCACTGTAGCCCTGTGATCAAGTTAATATTTATTTGTATTATAATTAAAAAAAACACACACATACACAAAAACATAAATTGTGCTTACCAGATAATTTCATTTCCTTCTGTATAAGGAGAGTCCACGGCATCATTCCTTACTGTTGGGAAATACTGAACCTGTCAACCAGGAGGAGGCAAAGACACCCCAGCCAAAGGCTTAAATACCTCTCCCATTTCCCCATCCCCAAGTCATTCTGCAGAGGGAACAAGCAACAGTAGGAGAAATATCAGGATATAAATGGTGCTAGAAGAAAAACATAATTTAGAAGGCTGTGGACTCTCCTTATACAGAAGGAAATGAAATTATCTGGTAAGCATAATTAATGTTTTCCTTCTTAATATAAGGAGAGTTCACGGCATCATTCCTTACTGTTGGGAAAACTATACCCAAGCTCTAGAGGACACTGAATGATAACGGGAGGGACAAAAAGAGAGGCGGACCCTAATCTGAGGGCACCACAGCCTGCAAAACCCTTCTTCTGAAAGCTGCTTCAGCCAAAGCAAAAACATAAAACTTGTAAAATTTAGAAAAATTATGTAAGGAGGACCATAGAGGCCTCATTCTTAAAGGCCCAAGAGGAAGCCCTGCTCTAGTAGAATGAGCCGTAACCCTCTAAGGTGGTTTATGTCCCGCTGTCTCATAAGCTAAGCGGATAACACTCCTTAACCAAAAAGACAAGGAAGTCGAAGAGACCTTCTGACCCTTTCGCTTCCCAGAATAGACAACAAACAAGGAAGAAGTTTGTCTAAAATCCTTAGTAGCCTGAAGATAAAACTTTAAGGCACGAACCATGTCCAAATTATGAAGCAAACGTTCCTTCAAAGAAGAAGGATTGGGACACAAGGAAGGAACCACAATCTTTTGATTGATGTTGCAGTCTGACATAACCTTAGAAAGAAAACCTAACTTAGTACATAGGACAGACTTATTAGAATGGAACACCAGATAAGGAGGCTCACATTGCAAGGAAGCAATCCCAGATACTCTGCATGCAGAAGCAATAGCCAGTAGAAAAATAACCATCCAGGACAACAACTTAATGTCAATTTCATGCATAGTCTCGAATGGAGCCTGTTGCAAAACCTTAAGAACAAGATTTAGACTCCAAGGAGGAGCGTTAGATCTAAACACAGGTCTGATCCTAGTCAGAGCCTTAACAAAGGACTGAACATCTGGAAGCTCCACGAGCCTCTTGTGCAGTAAAACAGAAAAGGCCGAAATCTGTCCTCTCAGGGAACTTGGCAGAAAGGCCCTTCTCCAGTCTATCCTGGAGAAAGGATAGGATCCTGGCAACCAAAACTTTAAAAAAACAAAAAAAGAAAATAGAGAGACACACTCAACTGAGACAGAACAAAAGCTAGAAAAACTTCTGTGCTTGTCCACAAGGCCAGTGCCACTCAGAGTGCAGTCTCTTTTAGCACATTATGCTTTTCACAGAGAAAAATATCCTGTAGCATATCAATCTGATCCTTTCCAATGACAGTCCAGTGCCGAAATACCAAGCAATTCTTCTCTGAACAAGAGAAAACAACAAACCCCAGACGTATGTTTAAGCCAGGAAAATCCACGCTCTTCACACCAGAAAACGTAGGTTCTCCACACCTTATGATAGATGCGATGAGTAACCGGTTTACAAGCTTGAATGAAAGTATCAATAACTCTCTCAGAAAAACCTCTCTTGGCTAGGACTAGGCTTCAATCTCCACACAGTCAGCCTCAGAGAATCTAGATTTTGATGAACAAAAGGACCTTGTTCGAGCAGATCCCTGCGGCAAGGTAACTTCCATGGAGGAGATGATGACATCCCCACCAGATCCATGAACCACATCCTTCAAAGCCACGATGGAGTAATCAGTATCACTGATGCCTGCTCCTGCTTAATGCGGGCTACTACATGAGGAACAAGTAGTAACAATGGGAAAAGGTAAATAAGACTGAACCGCCAAGGCACTGCTAATGCATCTATTAGCTCTGCCTGAGGATCCCTGGACCACGACCCATATCTGGGTAGCTTGGTATTGAGACGGGACGCCATGAAATCTTTCTCTGGTGTCCCCCACCTGTTGCATATTTCTGCAAACACTTCGGGATGGAGAGACCATTACCCCGGAGGAAAGGATTGTCTGCTGAGAAAATCCGCCTCCCAGTTGTCCACACCCGGAATGTGGATCTCTGACAGCAAACAGCTGTGGGCCTCCACCCACTCCAGAATCCGAGATACTTTCCTCATTGCAAGGGAGCTTCTCATTCCCCCCTGATCCCCCTGATGGTTGATGTAAGCCACAGAGGTTATATTGTCTGGTTGGAATCTGATAAACTGGGACGAACCCAGAAGGGGCCAAGACTTCAGATCATTGAAAATTTGCCTGAAGTTCCAGAATGTTGATTGGAAGAGAGCATTCCTCCTGAGTCCACAGACCCTGTGCCTTCTTGGCACCCCAAATAGCTCCCCATCCTGATAGACTTGCCTCTGTAGTCACAATCTCCCAGGATGATCTTAAGAAGGATGTCCCTCTGGACAGATGATCTGGACAGAGTCACCAAGAGAGCGATTCTCTCGACCGGTTGCCCAGAGAAATCTGTTAAGACAGATCTGAATGATCGCCGTTCCACTGCATCAGCATACGCAGTTATAATGGTCTGAGATGGAACCTGGCAAAGGGAATGATGCCCATGCTTAACACCATGAGACCAATCACCTCCATACACTGAGCCACAGAGGGCCTAAAGGAGGTCCGAAGGGCAAGACATGCTGAAGCTAGCTTGCAACATCTCTGGTCTGTTAGAAATATCCTCATGGATATGGAGTCTATTATAGTAGCCAGGAATTCCACCCTCGTGCTTGGTATAAGAGAACTCTTTTATCTTCCATCCGTGAGATTGAAGAAGAGAGAGAACAGATTTCGAATGGTCTTCTGCCAGATGGAAAGCTGGTGCTTGTGCCACAATATCATCCAAGTAGGGAGCTACTGCTATACCCCGGGTTCTGGCAATAGCTAGAAGAATCCTTAGAACCTTCATAAAAATTCTTGGAGTAGTAGCTAAACCAAACGGAAGTGCAATGAACTGGAACTGTTGGTCCAGTAACGCAAACTATAGGAACTGGAAGTGGTCCTTGTGGATTGGAACATGAATGTAAGTATCCTTCAGATCTATAGTGGTCATGAACTGTCCTTCCTGAACTAAGGGAAGGATGGACCTTATTGTCTCCATCTAGAACGAGGGTACATTTAGAAATTTGTTTAAGCACTTTAGGTCCAGAATTGGGCGGAAAGTTCCCTCCTTCTTTGGAACCACAAAAAGGTTTTAATAGTATCCCAAACCTCTTTCTGCGATAGGCACCAGGACAATTACTCCTAAGGAGGACAGATCCCGCACGCACCCCAGAAATGCTCCCCTCTTTTCTGGTCTGGAAGACAGGATTGAGAGGAGAAATCTGCCCATGGATGGATGAGACTTGAAAACTATCTTGTATCCCTGAGCTATGATCTCCAGGATCCATGGATCCTGCACGTCCCTGAACCAAGCATCTGAAAAGAGCGACAGTCTGCCAGATCCGGGGCTGCCCCTTCATGCCGATTTAGTCTCGGTAGGCTTCTTGCTATGCTTGGACTTATTCCATGACTGAGCCAGTTTCCAAGAACTCTTAGTTTGCTCGGGCTTAGCGGAGGACTGCTGTCATTGTGAGTTATCAGAACAAAAGGAATGAAAATTGAGACTTGTTCTTTTTATCTTGCAGTAGGAAGGCACCCTTGGCCCCTGTAACCATGGAGATAATGGAGTCCAGGCCTGGACCAAATAAAATCTTTCCCTTAAAGGGGAGAGAAAGAAGTCTGGACTTAGAAGTCATATCCGCAGACCAGGACATTAGCGAGAGCGCCCGACGGGGCTGAACAGAAAAGCCAGAAGCCTTAGCTTTTAGGCGAATAATTTTCATGTTTGCATTACTGATAAAATAATAAGCAATTCTCAAGGCCTTAATTCTTTCCTGGATAACGTTGAGGGGACCCTCCACCTCAATTAAATCCAATTAGGAGTTGCACCAGTAGGTAGCTGCTCCAGCAACCATGGCAACAGCCGATGCTGGTTGAAACAAATATCACATATGTTGAAACATTTTTCTTAGAAGAGTTTCCATCTTTTTATCCATTGGCTCTCTGATCGACGAGCTATCCTCAAGTGAGATAGCACCATTCACCTTAGGGACGGAACCCCACAACTCCAATTGAGAGTCCGGGACCGGGAATAATTTTTTAAAGGAAGATGAAGGGGAAAAGGAAGATCCAATTCTGACCCTTTTGTTCTTAATAATGTTTGCCATCTTTACAGGTACAGGAAAAGTTAAAGGCACTACCCTGTCCTCATAAACGCTGTCTAATTTAGGAATCAAAAATTCATCAGTCACCTCTAATGTAGACAGGACTTCCTTTAGAAGAAAATGTAAGTGTTCAATCTTAAATCTAAAGGCTGGCTTCTCCGAAGCAGGAGGCTTAGAGGCAGCAGACTCCATCCCAGAGAGTTCATCCTCTGAAGCCTCAGAGTGCAACTCATCCTCAGATAACTGAGACAGAGCAGTAAAATCCAATAAGTTACATGATGACACCGGGGCAGGAGACCTATGTTTAACCTTTTGCTTGCATTTAGTACGGCGAGGTAAAGCACTGAGGGCCGCAGACACTGCCGTTTCTAACTGTGTGGTAAAATCTGGTGGTAAAAGCCCCCCTCCAGATGGAGGATTAAGCGTGCTATGGGAAGCTGCGTATGTAGGAAGAGATTAATGTTGGGTATGCACCTCACGGGACGGGGAGTCCTCAGAGGTGGACGGCTCAGTGGTACTAAAAGGGTTAACCTTCTTTGACCAAATAACGTTGTCAGGGCATGTGAAACATAACTGAGAGGGCGGGCATACCAAAGCCTCCTCACAATATAAACCAGTATTACTAATTGGAACAGAGGGAGTACCCTCTAATATATCAGAATCCTCCATAGCTTAAGCTAATAACAGCAGGACACAGAAAATAAAGAATCTTTATTTTGTCAAAAACCGCACCTTTATTCTCCCAATGGCTGGGGCACTCACCACCTCCTAGACCCAGACAATATAGAGAAATAACGTCTTCTCTGACAGCCAACTTGGTCAGGAAAAAGGAAATAAAAGTGAGACCACTCCCGATCACATGGTGCGAAAGGCAGGATCGCCCCTGCTATGAGAAAAAACATGCCAAGCTACAAGCTGCACAGATCTCAAAGTGAAAGTAAAAACCCGTGCATTCCAGCCACATAACAAACAGTCTATGAGCCCAATACAATCTCACACATAAAGCAGCATAAAATCATAGCATCACATTTGATTAATCCCCACTGTTCAATAATCCCCCTTAGGAGATATAACCCATGATTCTATTAAGATAAAAGGAGCCACACTGTGACCCTGTATTATAGATTTTTCAACATATGAAACAATTTAAACAATCTTACCAGAATCCATGCTGTGGAACAGAAACACAGCCTCTCAAGTGTAACAGTCTTGTAGCATCGCTCCTGACATGGACTTGAGTGAGAAAACAAGCAGGCAGTGAAACTCACCAACACTGATTGCTTAGGAGCTGTTAGCAGGCAGTCTGAATGGGTTCACAGAAAGACTCTCCCTGCATCTCCAGACTCTAACTTTTGTCAATGCTCTCACTAAGAGGTTGACAAGACTACTTAAAACGCCAGTCCCATATCGAAGGGCAGATACACTTCCTAAGGAACTACTCAGAAATCTTCTGACACTTCTCTGCCATCCTCCTGTGACGGAAGGCAAAGAATGACTAAAGGATGGGGGAAGTGGGAGAGGTATTTAAACCTTTGGCTGGGATGTCTTTGCCTCCTCCTGGTGGCCAGGTTCAGTATTTCCCAACAGTAAGGAATGATGCCGTGGACTCTCCTTATATTAAGAAGGAAAATTGGTTTCTTGAATATGAAGAATATGCAAATAGCAGGCAATGAAAAACACAAACCGAAACATGTAAGTGCCACATGCTAGTTTACTTTTTATACTTATGTTTAGCTACATATATATATATATTATCCATTCCCTGACATTTTACTTTCAAAAAATTTGATTATATATTTTTTTATTTTGGAATATAAAATGTATAAAGAACATCTCAACAATTATAGGGTCATGTGATATGTCATTAATGCTTGTGGAAAACATATAAACCGATGTTTTCTTCTGCTATACATATGCCAGTTATTTTGAATTGTTGCATATCAGTTATTTACTACATCATTATTAGTACTAGGCAAATAATGATCATGTTTTCTCTATAATCTTGTTATTTTTTTTCTCAGTTTATGTAACTAAGTTATTATCTGTGTCATTCTATCTTCAAGCATTTTATCACTATTAGCATTGGATAAAAATTAAGCCTTACATTTTATAGGACAGTTATTGTAACAGACCAAAATGTGAGGGTTCTTTAATATTCTCTTTGCTGCACAAATATAAAATATGTGAGTACTGTGTGTTCTTACCCATCTTCTTGCTACACATTATTTTGTTGCTTCAATAACCCACAATACTAAAAGTTATTTTACAACTAATTGCATTTACTTAAATGGATTTCACAGTGTTAGCCAAAGGCTGAGAAATCTTTTTAGAAGTTGATTCACAATAATTTTATCTCTGCTAAAAAGAACATCAGTTGGATAAACAATACCAATACTCAGCTTGAATAATTCTGTCATTAATGACATTAATTCAATGTTGGCATAAAAAAACAAACAAACAAAAACATTTTATAGGTGTGTTTTTTTAAGTTTATTTCTACCTGATGAGTCACTTATGGTAATGATATAAAACGTTATTAGTTACTTTTATATAAATACATAAAACAATACAAAATTGATGTTGCATTAATTATTAAGAAGTCCTTGTCCAGTAAATGCAACAGCTCCCTGATAAGCTAGCGTTCTATGCAGGGCTGTGATAAACAATCTCTCTCACTGAACAGACAGCTTCTAGGGAAAGACGTTGATGCAGGAAAAGTATAGCTGGGTGCCAGTTTACTATTCAATATATGGTGATAAGAGAGACACTATTGTGCTTAAGATTGTCTATCTTTATGATTTTGTTTATTTGGCTTGGCTGGCTAGTCAATCAATAGTCAGGAAGAATTTATTATTTAGAAAGTACACTTCTGTTTTTGTTTTTTACTGTGCTAAACTATTCATTAAAGGAACAGCATACACTGAAGTGAAAGACAGTTTATAAATGTCACTAAAGTTTATGTCAGGGAAAATTGTTGCTATTTAGAATAAAAACATTTAGGGCCAGATTACAAGTGGAGCGCTAATTTATTGTGCACACTTAAACAGGCAAATTTGCCTGCTTACTGGCGCACGATAAATAACCAGCCATTACAAATGGCTGGTTATTGCTACCACAAGCTCATAGTAGCAATTAACGCTCCAAAAATTAACCAGAAATCAGATCTCTGGTTAGATTTCCAAAAGTGTCCCAATTGGCACCAAAATAAAGTGTGTTTTAGTTTTTTTATGAAAAAAAAAATTTAGCTTTTTTTAATAAAAAAAAAAAAACGGCACAAATTAAATTTTAGGGATTAAAGTTGGCGGGTGTGGGGTGTTAAAAAAACACAGCGTCTTTACATTGCAGTCTATGGGAAGTGTGTTGTCTGTAAATATATATGTATATGCTTATATACATATATATTTGTGTTAATATATGTATATACACATAATAACACATAAATATATATGTAAATATCCAGATACAGTACTGTGCAAATGTCTTAGGCCACCATTAGATTTGTTGTTTTAGCAATGGTATAACAACCATATATAATTATTTATCAGTCTCTTTATTACAATACAACCAGAAAATACAGGATATTGTATGCAGTATTAAAAAGCAGAAACAAACAGAAAAAACTGCTTCTATAGGCTTAAGTGGCAAGTATTTATTTTGACCTCCCCTTACACTTGAGCAATAGCAGGAACCTTGCTCTCGTAAACCTAAATGAAATGGAACACTAATCAATGTCATTTCTAACATCTGTATTTGTCCTACTATTTCATGTCAAAATGACTGCTAAAACACCAGGTTTGTGCAAGACATGCTTCAGCATTACATAAACATGGGGTATGAGTTTAATTAATTGGAAGCTTGCTAATAAGACCAACTTTCAATCACATCATTCCATTCAAAATCATACTTTTGCATCAGCAAGGTCAGTCTCAAAGGGAAATCAGCAAACAAACTGTATACTCAAGAGGTGGTTTTGAAGCTGTTATAAAGAAATTTGAAGACTCAGGAGAGGTCAAAGACAAAAAAAGGACTGGAAGGCCAAGAAAACTTTCAAAATCTGATGAGAAGTTTCTCAGAGTTTCTTCTTTGAAAGACCAGAATAAGTCCATCAAGGACCTGGCTCAACATCTTGCAGCTTCATTGGGATACCAAGTTGACCCTTCTGCAGTCCGAAAAAGCTTGATCAGGAATGGTCTTTGTGGAATGGCAGCAGCTAGGAAACCACTTTTTCAGAAGGGGAACAGGGTGAAAAGTCTAAGATATGCTAAAGCTCACAAAGATTGGAATGAAGATCAGTGGAAAAGAGTATTATGGAGTGATGAATCCAAGTTTGAAAACTTTGGGTCCAATCAATGACAATATGTGAGAAGAAGAGTTGGAGAGAGATGGAAGAATAAGTGTTTGTGGCCTTCAATGAAACATGGTGGAGGGTCTGTCCTGGTTTGGGGCTGCATATCTGCCAGTGGTGTTGGTGATATTGTCCAAATTGATGGGATAATGAATGCTAAAAAGTACAGGCAGGTTTTAATTCATCATGCCATTCCTTCTGGAAAGTGCCTGATTGGGAATGGGTTTTATTTTTCAGCATGATAACGATCCCAAGCACATTGCTAATGCAGTAAAATCATATTTGGAGAGAAAAACAGCTGATAAAACAATGACAGTCATGGACTGGTCTCACAGAGTCCAGACCTGAATATTATAGAGGCAGTATGGGATCACCTGGACAGAGAAAGAAATAAAAGACAACCTAAATCTAAAGAAGAATTCTGGGAAGTGCTGAAAGAAGCCCAGTATAATATACCAGAAGATTACTTCACAAAACTTCAGGACAGTCTCCCCAAAATACTTCAAGGTGTGCTTATTGCCAAGGTAGGTCAAACTAAATACTGACTTTACCCTGAAGAAGCCATTTTGTTATAAAAATTGTGTTTTTTAAATATTTTGTGTACATATTTTCTTTATTTTCTGTTTGTATCTTAATAAAAAGACTGAAAAAAAATATGGATGGCCATTAAAACTTTGCTAAAACATCAAAGCTGGTGGTGACCTAAGACTTTTGCGCAGTACTGTGTGTATATATATATATATATATATATGCTGCCCATCGCTGCACTACTTATCCCCTTCGCTGTTCTAGTTCTCATGCAGTGTCTGATGGCATGAGAATGAGTCTCCCTTTGGAGCCTATGAAAGCATGCTCTATTGAGTGCAAAGCTTCCATGCAATTGCGGACCCATTCAGATACCAGCGCACAATTGTGTGCACTGGTATTACGTGTGGAGCACAAATATCACATTTGCGAAAGTGCAATTTTGTGCTGGCCCAATGTGTATTTGTGTAGTACCTTAGAAAAAAGTGGGTCTAGTTGTATACACACGTTACCGGAATGAGTAACCAGATATAGGGGCTGTATGTCCTTTTTAATATTTTATTAATATTGTTTTAAATTGATGCGGAGAGAAGTGGACCTGAATGCCTGAGGGTATTTCATAGTGCTGTAATCCTAGAGCTAGCTGTAGCTCTGAAGAGTCTGAGTACCTGTATTTATATATAGGAGATTGCCCACCTTACTACATTGTTGCACTATGATACTTTGTTGTATATATACACACACTAGCATTTAAAAGTTTGGAATCACTTTGGCATTTCCTTGTTTTCAAAAGAAAAGTAAAATTTTGTATCCATTAAAATGATATTAAATTGATCAGAAATAGTGTTAATGTTTTAAATGACTATTGTAGGTGGAAATGGCTGTTTTTTACAGAGGCCCAGTATTAGCATCCATCTGTTCTGTATCCCAGTGGCAGGTTGTGTTTACTAATACACATTTATAATTTCAAAAGGCAAATTGATCATTAGAAAACATTTCTTCAATTATGATAGCACAGCTGAAAACTGTTGTGAAGATTAAAGAAGCAATTGATCTGGCCATCATTAGACTATTTGATTATCTGGATAATCAGCAATGATGGGTTTGGTTACAGGCTCAATATTCCACCGTAGAAGTCAATGGAGAAGTCAAATATAAAAAAAAAACTAAAACCCTGATCTTTTGCGCAAAGCCCATGACGTAATCTCCCTGAAAAGTTAACATGAAAATGTGAATATTTCCTATTGCAAGAAAGTTTTGTTAAGCGGCACTAGGGGGCACAAAACGCGTCAGACTTCGTGCCTGTAGTCTGTCTGCTACAATTTGGCTTTTTTATAATAGCGCTCAGCATTTGATGTTTTCATGTTTTGTCTACACAATAAATTTCTATTTGGTATTACCCCCAGTAGTGCCTGCACTTTGTTCTTTGTACCTTTATACTAAGTGGCTTGATTTCACCACTGCTACGGCACTCTGTGGCAGTAGGAAGTACTTGGACTACTTTTTTAAGCAGTGGGTTCACTTCCGCTATTATGGGGACTACGATCAGAAGCTGCTTGGACCGGCATGTTTCTTTCTTTAATATGAGTGTAACTGTACTTTGTAATGTATTTTTAAAGTGTTTAGTGAAATATTTTTGTTCCTGAAAAATGTTAACGTCAGCTCTTCGAGCTCGGAAAGGTTTATTGCGTAAAAGTTTTTTGAAGACTTGTAATATCTGCACAATGATTTTCTTGCGAAAAGACCATATCGCGCTTGGAAAATACATACCGCACGACTTGTAATCTTGCCTTTGGAGGGGTAGGTGGAGAGGGTGAGGGGGATCATCATACTACAGATTTTATTTTTATTAATAAATATCATTTAAATTAAATGTATGTAAACTGAGTACTGGCAGAATATTGGGAGGAGGGAAGGGTTATAGAGCTGTTTCAGAGAAATCAGGGAGGTGAGGGAAAAGGGGGGATCCTACACTGCAGAAAATAAAAAATAATAAAACAAATGTGTTAATTGAAAAAAGAGCCCTAAAACTTTATACTGTCAGACTGTCTGCAAGTACCTAAGATGGAGGTGAGAAGTGTGGACGGAGGAGAAAGCTGTTTGAGAAGGATCAGGGAGATGGGAGGGCAATACCTACATTATAATACTATTACAATTACCAGCTTATTAACAAACGTCTTCAAATGCTGGGAATTTCAGAAGTGTGGCACACAGCTGCAATTTGTAGATTTCTAATTATCAAAAAACAATGGCAAAGCTAAGCATGTCTGCTATTTATGAACAGAGGGGATTCGAGAAAAGCTTTTACAACCATTTGTGTTAGGACTGCAAAAGTGGTATGTAAATAATTTCAGTGAGAAACCCAAAGTTTTTGAAAAAGTTAAAAAAATAAATTATATGATCACATTCAATGGCGAAATGGTGTTAGGAAATATACCAAAATGGGCCTAGATCAACAACATGGGTTGTCTACAAAAATAATAACACACTCTCTGGTCTTTTCAATCCAATGTGAATTTTATTTTTGTAACGTTTTAGGTACATACTCCCCTTCCTTAGGCAATCACAACAAACCAAATGTATAAATAGACATAACTCCACCCCCAGTGAATCAAAAAATGCACCAAAATTGTTGCCATAGTGACTCATGGCAACAGTTACAACACATGAACAATCCAACAGTGACCAATATAGCATAATACATGCTTACAGTGAATATTCATACTTTAACTAGTGTTGTGTTATATTGTAAGTTAGCAATGTGTTGATTTTATATAATATAATATAAGGAAACCACCAGGTGACAGTTGACAGAGTATTTGTGCTCATGTAGTCTCATTTAAATTTAATTTGCATACTTCTTAATCGTAGTACTATAAAACTAGTAAGTCTATGTGGTACATAATCTGTGGTAAGGCAGTATAGTCTAGTTCTAAGTGGAAACATACGCCTAGATTACGAGTTTTGTCGGTACGGCTGTGCGGTGCTAACGAGCAGTTTATGCTCACCGCTCACTTACAGACAGCGCTGGTATTACGGGTTTTAGAAACCTGGCGCCAGCCGCAAAAAAGTGAGCATAGAGCAAAATTTAGCTCCACATCTCACCTCAATACTAGCGCTGCTTACGTTAGCGGTAAGCTGGTAAAACGTGCTTGTGCATGATTTCCCCATAGGAATCAATGGGGGAGAGCTGGCTGAAAAAAAACTAACAACTGCAAAAAAGCAGTGTAAAGCTCCTATAGGAAAATCCTATTGGCTGATCCAATCAGCCAACAGGATTGAACTTCAATTTTATTGGTTGATTGCATCTTAATTCTGATTGGCTGATAGAATTCTATCAGCCAACCGGAATTCAAGGGACGCCATTTTGGATGATGTCATTTAAAGGAACCTTCATTCTTCAGTTGGACGTCGATGGAAGAGGATGCTCTACGTCGGATGTCTTGAAGATGGACCCGCTCCGTGCCGGATGGATGAAGATAGAAGATGCCGCCTGGATGAAGACTTCTGCCCGTCTGGAGGACCTCTTCTAGCCAGCTTCGATGAAGACTTCTGCCCGTCTGGAGGACCACTTCACCGGCTTCGTTGAGGACTTCGGCCCGGCTGGGTGAAGACTTCTCAAGGTAGGGTGATCTTCAAGGGGTTAGTGTTAGGTTTTATTAAGGGGGGATTGGGCGGTTTTTAGAGTAGGGTTGGGTGTGTGGGTGGTGGGTTGTAATTTTGAGGGGGTATTGTTCTTTTTTTGGGGCAATGCCCCGCAAAAGGCCCTTTTAAGGGCTAGTTGTAATTTAGTGTTGGGTAGAGCTTTTTATTATTTTGGGGGGCTTTTTTTATTTTAGTAGGGGGATTAGATTAGGTGTAATTAGTTTAAAAAACTTGCAATTATTTTATTATTTTCTGTAATTTAGTGTTTGTTTTCGTACTTTAGATAATTTTTTTCAATTGTATTTAATTGTATTTAGTTTAGGTAATTAATTTAATTATAGTGTAGTGTTAGGTGTAATTGTAACTTAGGTTAGGTTTTATTTTACAGGTAAATTTGAATTTATTTTAACTAGGTAGCTATTAAATAGTTAATAACTATTTAATAACTATCGTACCTAGATAAAATAAATACAAACTTGCCTGTAAAATAAAAATAAACCCTAAGCTAGATACAATGTAACTATTAGTTATATTGTAGCTATCTTAGGGTTTATTTTATAGGTAAGTATTGCGTTTTAAATAGGAATTATTTAGTGAATTGTAATAATTTTATTTAGATTTATTTAAATTATATTGGTGAAACGCCGATCTGTTAGATCAGCTATCTGGTAAGACAGATATTCCAATCCAATTCACATTGGCTGCTTCGGCTGTCCAGTGGGGTAAACGCCGCCTCTTTTACTTCTCTTTAGGGCGAGCAGTGATACACTTACGCCACCATCCTGTAACCAAGGGGGTCTGGCAGGTTGTAGAACATCAATAATAAGACTGTCCCATCCTAAGCAACAAAGTATAATACAAGCCAATATCTGCTACTTATTTGCAATCTTATTGGGACGCAACATTGTTATATGTGACTTTTTGGTTTATTTAGACCTGTGACATCTCACATCATCTGGCGGAATCATCCATTGTTTTTAAATTTTATGCTTGCAACTTAATTAGTGGATTTCACACATTTTAAGGTGTTTTTTAAGGTGGTAATTTGGCAAAGATCCCTTTTTCCATTTTATTTATTTTTAATTTTTAATTTCATGCTCTTATCATTTTTATTGTAATGTATATTTAATATCGATTACCTAGGGAGACGTCCCTTGATTATAGTAATTATATTTTTTGTACTTCAGATAAATTTATGTGTACTATTTGGTTTTACATTTCTTATTGATACCGGACTATTAGTCCATGGAATAAATGTGTTGGTTACCTCTAGCTTATTAGCGCCCTCTCTTCATTTGTACCTTATTTCTGTTTTCTGTGACCACTTTTTAGGGAGGTGGTCTGGGAGTGGCCTGGGGTATCCTTAAGGTTTTAGTGTTTCAATTATATTTTTGCTCAGTTAAATTATATTTAAGTTAGGGTTAGACTTAGATTTAGGGGTTAATACATTTAATATAGTTGCAGCGACATTGGGGGCGGCAGATAAGGGGTTAATAAATGTAGGTATGTGTCGGTGATGTTAGGGATGGCAGATTAGGGGTTAATAAAATTAAACTATTGTTTATGATGCGGGAGGGCGGTGGTTTAGGGGTTAATATATATGTTATACTTTATATAATGTTATACTGACCTTTATGATTACTGTGCTGATATGCTACACGCATCAGTTGTTTGAAACTTAGCTTGTAGTTATTACCGGAGCTCATCAGAGTGCATTAGCCACAGTTGCATACCCATTTCTGGTTGCGGTTACAGCCTGGCAGTTAGATGGATCTGTATATCATAGTGTGCACGCCTACATGTTTACATCATATGACCAAAGTGGGCGTGTGTATCATGCCGATATAGTCTGTCTATGGGAATCTGTCCATGTGAGAGTTAGTGCTATACTGCACAATTAACACATACCGTAATCAATTGATTAGTAGTGTGTGTACTGTTCAAGTGTGTCATAAATAAATTGTGTCCTATATATATGTTTATATATTAGTGCTTAAATCACCCATAATGAAGAGGTTAACAGGGTTCCTTGGTTTATTTTATGTTAGCTGCACATATAGTAGCAGTATGTCCTCATCCGCTCATCTGCAGAGTATTTCTACTAGGACTACGACCTTAAATGTGTTTATGGTATCCCTTTATAAACATCATAATGAAATGACATGGGATAATTAATCATAATTTGGCATAACATTGCACAAAGAGAGCACATACACAAAAGCACACACCAAATGGCACTGAAGGCACAGAAGACACAAAAGACACACAAAAATATTAAAACATAATATTAAAGCTACTCCACCTTCTAGAATATACAGATTTGGATTTGTTTTCTTATTTTTTCTTTTTTTGTACAATAGAAATTGTTGCAGTGTTTATTGTAGACTGCCAGAAGTTCTCAAACAGGACACTTGGACAATGACAACCAATAATCACACTACTCTAGGATAGTGGACACACAGTGAGCTAAATCCCCCTAAACACACTTGTTAGGGGTGATTGAATGTCTCTGCTGCAAGGGGAGATATTGCACAAAGAAGTCCTGGTGCAATAGTACATGTGGGCACTGGACCTATAGTGTCCACTGCCCTTTCACCATAAAGGCAGGTGGACAGGTTCCCAAGTAGGGAACATTGTCTGTCTGCTGGATAGTACATGGGGCTTTATGTGTAAACAAAGTAGTAGAACAAATATATTGCAGCATGTCTAATGTTTGGAGTATATAGATTGACAGTGTTTGGGCACTATAGGGCTTGACGCAGTATTGTTGGAAGAAGTGTTGGCACTTGGGCTGTGATCAGTAACTATGTTAGTAATACATACTGTAAGGTAGGTCAGTCACACCTACTTAGCCAGTTTAGTGTGTGTAAATCAAAGTAGTTTCTGCCCAGATACAATGAATAATGTAACATTTGTCTTTTTTTCACATTAGTACAAATCCAAATGCAGATGTCTACTGTCCTAAGTAGTGCATGATTATTTTTGCTTGATATCATGAAATCAAAGCCTGAAACTGTCCTGCAATTTGGGTTTTAGTTATATTTTGGGAGCTCTGCTCACCCTTGCTCCAGCAGAAATCCACTTTGCTGAAGACAACCAGATCCACCCTCCCCTGCCTAGCTACTTTGCCTACTGCTCATCCTGTCTCTTTCCCTGATACTACATAGCTCCAGCTCCTGATTTGTCATGGCGCTACCCTATAAATTTCCAAGAACAAGAAACATGTGTGCAGCCACCAATCAGCATCTAGCGCCCAGTAGTTGATTGGTATTCATGAGGTATGCTTTCAGCAAATAATACCAAGAGCACAAAGCAAATTAGATAATAGAAATCAATTTTAAAATTGTTTAGAATTGGACATGCTCTATCTGAATAATTGAAGCTTAATTTTTACTTTACTGTGCCTTTTAAATGTTGAAAAAGGGCTTGTAATTCCTATAGCCTACCTAGATAGACATGATACCTCTTGTCTGAAAGAGAATAACTCTCTTTTTTATATGAAAGATTAATTTGTGTGTGTAGTTTATGCTGTGTTTAGGGGACTGTGACCAATAACAGTGGCACGGGACTCCTCAATAATAAAAGGATGTTCTTTCTGGGGGCAGAGCAAGCGTTCGATGGAGGCAGCTGCACTGTAAGTGAGCTCCTGCTCCTACACCATGCCAAAGCAGTAAATGATGCCCATAGCTGACAGTGCTTAATATTAAGGAGAAGCAGAGCACTCCCTGCACAAATCGGCAGCAGTATCTAGCTGTTAGTACGTTCCCAAAAGCAGGAGAGGGACTGGATTCAAAAACTGAGGAGACAGACCAAAGCCCAGCGCCATCTTAAGCGAAGCGGCAGTGCGCAAATCATCAGGGACACAGAAGACGTGAGCAGCAGCCAAAAATCAGCCTAAATAGAATGGAGAACATAGCACAACTACACGAATCTTGGCCAGCATCAGCAAGCTGCTGCTCAAGAGCACAAGGCAGCTGGAATGAAAGGACGTACACCTCGGGTGAGACAGCCGGAACCAAGTGCCATCTTAGCTATGCGGAGATGCATAAGCTAATAATGATGCAGCTGGTAAGAGCAGCGGTTATGTAGCAGAGCAACTTGAGGCACACCGGAGGGCATATCACTACTTTGTGTCATGAAAATCTTGCACTTAGCCACGGCAGCCTTCATAAGACAGAAGGGACGAGGTCTGTAGCAAAACGGCTGGCCTGCATGGTGAGTTGAGGACAGACTTTTCTGGCTTTATCTAAAGAGAGTAACATAGAAACACATAAACTCACTTTATTATAAGTAGGACTTTCAGGTCCTGGGGAGATAAATCCTGCTGCATATATGAGATTTCAAAATGGGTTGAAACCGCTGGAGTGTTTTTTGTTTTTCTTTCATATGATTAAAACATCATTCCACAAGCATTTTATATGCAAACAGAGTTTGTGAATAACCGGTCTGCAAAAGAGACTTTTACTTCTCCCAATCCTCCTTACTAGATTACACTTATCTTCTTTCTCACTCAGTGCTATAAACAAAATGTCTCCTAAAAAAGAACACAAGAAGGGAGACTCAGGTGAAATATACACCTTCTTCTACACCATCAGTGAAAAGTTACTTTAAAACCCTGGATCCCTCTAAACAGACCAACCCAATATTACAAAACTACACACCCTCTTCAGATTCAGAGGAAGACTAGGCAGCAGAGAGAATCACAGTTCCTAAAGCATTATTTAACTCTCTCCCTTCTAAAAAAGATGTTTCATCTTTAATCACATAGGTTAAGCAGTATATAAGAGAAGAAATATCTGAAATAATTTTTTTAACCTATCTGGGCCATAGAGTGGAGAAAGTGGAAAATGAGCAGGAATCACATTCTACTGCAATGGCTGCAGTCTATACCCAAATACACAGGCAAGATGAAACAATTCAGGAATTGGAGGATAAGCTGGATGATGTTGAGAACAGGAGTAGAAGACACAACATTAGGATTAGGGGCATCCCTAAAAAAGCAGAGGCCCCAGACCTTGACCAATATCTACAGGAATTATTCAAATATCTCAAAGGAGATGAAGATATGGAGCATATCCAAATAGACAGAGTGCACAGGGCCCTGCGTCCTAAGCCCCTAGAATCTCAACCCCCTAGAGATGTCATAGCCAAGATGACTAACTACACAGAAAAAGAGGAAATCATGAGCAAGGCGAGACAAAAGAGATCCATAGTCCTCGACAATGTGGAGCTACAAATTTACTCTGATCTCTCTATAACAACTCTCCAAAAAAGAAAGGAATTGAGCCCCCTTACTACAATCTTAAGAAGCCGAAACATTCTTTACAGATGAGGGTTCCCTTTTCACCTTCTTATTACCTGGAAAAGTAGGAGAATAATCTGCAGATCCCCAGATGATAGCCCAGAAACTAAATATCCTGGAACCAGTGCCTGATGACTCTCAATTAAGGCAAGAAGATTAACTGGCACAAGACATCCTCCCTCCACTGTCTCTGAGACCTGACTGGCAGAAAGCTCAAGCCAGGAGGTCCAAGAAACAAGTGGAGAAATTCGCCTTCCAAAAGGAAGTGACCTGATAGGTGCAAGGTCACCATAACTTTTTCAAAAATCTTTAAATACCATTTCCAAAACAGTTGGAGGATAATGTTTGACCTACTGGTAATTTGGGCTTTCCCTTACATACCCATGAAAGTAGCCTCTGGATCTTGAAAAGCTACAGTTCAAATTCCCAATTTGGGTCACTACATAGGTTACTAAAATCTGTTGAGGAGTTCTTTTGTTCCGAATTATCTAATGTTTAGTTATATCATACACTGAAAGATATATATGTTTAGCTATATTTAATTGTATTCACTTTCATGGTGAGGATCCTGAGTATCCTTGGTTATTATTGTTAATGTTTCAAATTACAAATTTTTCTTTTTTTCTTTTTTTTTAGATACATTTTTCTTTTTCAGGATTCTTACTCTTCTTAAGGCATTGCTGGGAAACCAAGTCATTTGGAAATTGAGGTACCTGTCACTTAATCACTGCTCCTCTAACACAGAAATATACCTTTACCATACACTTAAATGACATCTAACAAATGTCACACACTTAATTTCATCTCCCAAAATGTGAGAGGGATACATTGCCCTTCCAAATGAAGAATGGCTTTACACAACATTAAACAAAGGGGTGGAGATATAATCTTATTGCAAGAGACACAATTTAGGTCTAGGAATATACCAAAATATTTTTCATCTACATACACCCAACACTTTCATAGTACCAATCCAGAAAAGAAAACTAACAGGGTTAGCATCCTTATCAACAGGGCTATTCCTTTCTCACTCATACACCTTGACAAAGACAAAGAAGGGAGATACTTGAGTATTACTGGACTCATTTATGGGAAGCCAATAACAATTGTTAACTTGTATGCACCAAACAAAAACCAAGACGCTTTTATCAAGAAAATAACAAACACACTTATCCCCCTGATTAAAGGCCCTCTACTGGTAGCATGAGATTTAAATGTCACATTAAACCCTTTAGTGGGCTGCTTGACCTCTTATTCTAGGGTCCCACAGAGTGCTTTGCAGTCTATATGGGAGAATTTGAAACTCCTCACCCTACACGATTCCTGGAGATTTTTGCATCCACACAAGAGAGATTATACTTTCTTCTCGAAACCCTCAAAAACTATACTCCAGACTGGACTACATTTTAGTAGACCATTTGGCTTTATCATACATCTCCAGAGTTAATATTTCACACACAACTTGGTCAGACCATTCAATGGTCACTTGCCAACTAAATTGGCCTTCAACACCTATAAGATCTTACTACTGGAGATTGGATAAATCCATTCTTCTAGACCCTAATTTTATGACTCATCTAGAGAAGCACCTAGATATATTCTTTTCTATCAACTCCACACATGACATGAACCCAGGGACAATTTGGGAAGCACATAAGAGCTATATCAGAGGTGAACTCATTAAAATAAAAGCTAAAATAAATAAGAAAAATAGAGAGGAGTATATTAATCTAGCTCAAAAAGTCACTGAATTAGACTATCTCCATAAAATAGCACCTTTGGACTCTACCTTTATAGAACAATTGAATAGTTTTAGATCAGATATGAACAAGCTGCTCCAAATGAAAACCCCAAAACAGCAACTTTTGTGGCAGCAACGGTTTTACTGTGAAGGTAAAAAAGCAGGAAAGCTCTTAGCGAGAACCCTTAAAAAATGCCAACCCAAATCTTTCATACACTCTCTTAACGATAAAAAGGGACAAACTATAGAGGACACAAATAGCAGAGCAGAAGAATTGAAACATTTCTAAGATAGATTATACAATTTGACACCAGGCAGAAGGGAAGAAACACATAAATAATCCTGTGCAAACTACCTAGGGATATTCCAATCTCTAACATCCCTCAGGCCCTTAAGGATAAACTAGATAAACCAATACAAGAAAAAGAGATATGGCAGTCATACAAAATCTAAAATCTAATAAAGCACCAGGCCTGGATGGGTTTTCTGGGCTATACTAAATATTTCATTAATCTTCTAGTCCCGCATCTCACTAATTTATTTAACCAGATACCAGAGCAAATACAATTCCCGGATACTATGCTTCAGGCACAAGTGTCAGTACTGCCCAAACCCGGTAAACCCCGATTCACCAGCCAACTTTAAGCCAATATCTCTTCTTAATGTCGACCTGAAGGTTTATGTCAAAATTATTGCCAATAGACTAAGCCCAATTTGACCGTTTATAATCCATGATGACCAGGTGGGTTTTGTCCCACAAAGGGAGGCAAAAGATAATACAATTAAAGTCCTAGATCTCTTAGACTCGCTTATAACGAACAAAACTCCAGCAATATTTCTATCTACAGATGCAGAGAAGGCATTCGATCGCTTGGATTGGACCTTTCTGCTTGCCACCTTGTCTCATTTTTGCTTTCCCTCTACTTTTATAAATAAAAAAATGCCTTATATAGTAACCCCTCAGCATGCATAAAGGTTATTTGAGATCAGGAATGGATTACGTCAGGGCTGCCCCCTCTCACTGCTTCTATTTATCCTAGCACTGGAACCCCTTGCAATCAAACTCAGATTAAACCCTGAGATTCAAGGAATACAAATTAATCAACAGACATACAAATTGGCAGTTTTTGCTGATGACATTTTATTAACCCTCACAAATTCACAAGACTCCCTTCCTATAGTTCAAGGTGAACTTACAAAGTATGGCTCAGTTTCCAACTTTTTGGTAATTTTTTCTAAGTCAGAAATACTGCCAAATAATATCCCCCCTCAAAGCTCCCTAGTTTAACAAAAAAAGAGCCCTTTCAGATTACAGAAAAATTATTTGAAATACCTCGGCCTCCACATCTTCCCAGACCCAAAGATCTTATGAAAACATAACTATGGAAAATTAATAGAGGACTTCCATCACATAGTGCATACTTGGCTACCGAAAAATATTTCCTGACTAGGGAGGATAAATGTGGTGAAAATGACACTATTACCCAAAACTCTTTACCTTTTTCAAACTCTTCCAATCCTAAACGTAACTAGGGAAATTATGTAATTAAAGCAGATAATAAATAATTATATTTGGAATCGTAGACCTCCCAGACTATCGAAACAGACATTGAACTAATCCACGGAGGAAGATGGTCTGGGATTCCCCAACCTATTGGCGTACAAACAGGCTATCTCCTTGCAGAGAATAGTGGAATGGTCCAGATACAATGAAGAGATAGGCAAATGATGGGTTCAATTAGAAACCCATATTTCAGGCAAACCACACTTAGGGATAGCAATCTGGAATCCAGACTCAGACACCAAGCTGATACAGTCCAGCCCTTCCTCAGTCATCAACACAACCTGGTCAGATTGGGTTAAGATTCGCAACAATCACCCATACATAACTACTCCCCTTTATGCCCATTGATAAATAATGACAAATTCCCAGCAAGTAAAAAGGTTCAACTAGGGAATATAACTGATTTTAAACAAACACTCCCTATATACCAAATAATCCGTGATGGGAAAATGCTACCCATTTGCAGTGGCATATTAAAACCTTGGATACGTCACCATCAAATAACACACTATATTTATACACATAAGTTTAAAAAAGACCTTAATAGGTCACAAATGGCCTTTGAGTCTTTGTGCACAAATTCTGAACCGCCCAAAAAACTGATTTCGGTTCCTTATAAAATGATTCTAAAATGCCAGATGCCAACTCTTCCGGCCTACGTTGGAGGTTGGGAGAAAGAATTAGGAAGAATAGCTACAAAAAATGTTTGGATACCTAGATTCAAATCTCTAGCCAAATCGGCACACTCAGCCAAGGCCCTAGAAACTAACATAAAAGTGATGACAAGATGGTATTTAACACAAACCAAAATAAAAAAATGTTTCCATCAGCCAACAATAGATGTTGGAGATGCTGCAGACACAGGGGAGACATGCTACATATCTGGTGGGAGTGTGGGAAAATTAAACCATTCTGGAATCAGATTTACTTGGAAATTGAATCAATCTTGAACATCCAGTTAACACTGACTCCGGATATAGTACATTTAAATGATAACCCCACATCACATGTAAAATTAAAAATAATCTTTTCCTACTAGTCCTTAAAGGGACGCTGAACAGAATTTTTTTCTTTCAATATTCAGATAGAGCATGAAATTTTAATCAACTTTCTAATTTATTGTTAATTTTTCTTTGTTCTCTTGCTATCTTTATTTTTGAGTTCAGCACCATGGATAGTGCTTGCTTATTGGAGGCTTACATTTACCCACCAATAAGCATGCATAACGCAGGTGCACAACCAAAAATGGGCCGGCTCCTATGCATTACATTCCTACTTTTTAAATAAAGATAGCAAGAGAACAAAGAAAAATGGATAATAGGAATAAATTTGAAAGTTTCTTAAAATTACATGCTCTATCTGAATCATGAAAAAAAAATTGGGTTTAGTGTCCCTTTAATGCAGCAAAACAATTGATACCAAGGAATTGGAAATCTCCAAAAATGCCAAACTTGAAAGAATGGAAATCTGAGGTTGAGGACAATATTACCCTGGAAAGATGTAATCACTGGAAATTAGCGAAACTAGACCTTTATAGGGACATGGTACTATCCTGTGAAACACACACAAACAATTATGACGTGACTCTCTATTAGGTTTCCTCTGGCTGCCCTAGATGTTCCAATTTGTAATCCTTAGATGATGATCTTAGGGCAATGATTTGGGTATAACTATTGTTTATGTTTACTTCTGATTTTGTTTTGGTTTATCTTGGTTTATTTTGGTTTATTTAGTAAAATATTAAGGTTACTGGAGTACTAAATTGCAACAGCTGTAAGAACTCATAATCTAATTGAGGCAATACTATTCTATCATAGAAAAACGGACTTATTATCCAGATCATCAATGACAAAAAGACTCTTATCCAATAAGAACTAAATCCATAAGTTTTGTACTAATGATATGATGTAAGAGTGTAAAATCATCTCTATTATCTGTAATGTCTCCAGATCTTATGAAAATTAATAAAGACAAATAAATATAAAAAAAGGAGGTTCTTTCTATTCATAATGGGAGTTTTCTTTGGGTTTTGTTTTAGATAAAGGAACTCTGGAAAGAGTTTTCTCCACTCCTAGGTACATGATACAATTACCATAAATAAGACAGAGATGTGACCCTTCATTTAGAGCCCAATTATATAAAACTCTCTGCTAAGATGAGAGGATCTGATAGGTCTCATCAAAGAAGTTCAGAAATGCAAGTCTTAGCTTGAGAGCAGTTTATCTTGCTATGCAGGGCTCTGAATGTAAGACACATACTATAAGACTGACAACTTTAAGGTCTAAAATATTTTTTAAAATGTTGCCTAATTTTTCTTTATGATAGTGAGTTTTTTGATTATCCAGTTCTTAAAAGATATTTCTGTTTTTCAAATGAGGAATATCAACCCTTTCTGAAGAAAACAGGGTAGGGTAGAGAGGCTGAAATACCCCCTTCCTCCTCCATACTTTTACATTATAATCAGACGTATCCTAGGGAAGTATCATTTGAAATAAGATGTACTTTGTCTCTCTAGGTTAGATATTGGGAGAGATAGGAACATTATTAGAGTTGCTCTCCCCCCAAACTAAAATTACTAATGAACCAGCTTTGATGCAGTGTTAAGTTTGGTAATGATATGCAAAGTTCAGAGATTATATGTTTTAGGTTTTTTATTATTATTATTTATTTACCTTCCTTTTTCTGTAATTTAAGTCATGGGGCTCCATTTATGAAGCAGTGGATGCTCCTTCGGAGGCCCATCATTTCAGGCTCGCCTGAAATTGAAGTTAAGAAACAGCGGTCATCTGCCCTTTAGGTGGAGGATTGAAATCATGCCAATCTGATACAATTGGGATGTTTGAAAACCCCTGATATAGGCCGATTGGCCATCACTGAGCAGGGGGCGGCATTACACAAGCATTTCACTAGAAATGCTTGTGTAATGATAAATGCCGACAGCTATAGCAAATCATGTCCGATCGATATTTAATAAATCTACACCTTAAAATTAAGAGTTTTCAAATCCTGACAACTGATAGAGGACGTGTCAGGCTTTACAAGCATAATACTGCACCACACCTGTCCCCAACTGACTTCAGCAGAGATTATTAGATGGGGAACTGCAAACCAATGTTTATTATTTCTAACATTCAGCCAGATTACGAGTTTTGAGCACTATAGGGAAATTAGCGACCGCAGCATTTTCGGTGGTATTTCACTCCCTATAGCGCTGGTATTATGGGTTTAAAAAATATAAGGCTGCGTTGAGCTCCATACCGCACACAAATACCAGTGCTGCTTTGAGCTGCTGTTACGTGCCCATGCACAATTTCCCCATAGACAACAATGGGGAGAGCAGGCTAAAAAAAAGCTTAACACCTGCAATCATGGAGTGAGTGGTGGATTTTACTGTTGGGGGGTTGTTTGTATTTTTTTTACAGGTAAAAGAGCTGATTTCTTTGGGGCAATGCCCCGCAAAAGGCCCTTTTAAGGGCTATTGGTAGTTTAGTTTAGGCTAGGGGTTTTTTATTTGGGGGAGGGATTTATTTTGATAGGGCTATTAGATTAGGTTTAATAAGTTTAAATATCTGATAATTTCTTTTTTTATTTAGTGTAATTTAGTGTTTGTGTATTTTTGTAATTAAGGTAATTGTATTTAATTAATTTAATTTATTTAATTGTAGTGTAATGTTAGGTGTTAGTGTAAGACAAGCAAAAGTAAGGAAAATATTTTAAAGGAGAGTAACCTCTGGTGCGGCGTGCTCCGCAGTGGAAATTGTAACCTGCAGTGAATTAATTTGCAGCTCGCATATACACAGTGCTTTCATTACAAGTCTTGAGCACTGGTCTCTGAGGAGTAGGGTCCCATCCGGTTTCCTTCCCAAACAAGTTCCAATCACTACAAGCCCACCGCTATATTTAGGTAAGTCCCAAGAGGTGTGTGACAGAAAAACTGTACAATGTTCAAGGCTAAGCAAGCACGTACCTCCGATCCGTATGACCCTCGCCAGGAGTCGTCCTGTGTGTACCAGTTACTGCCGTATGGCTAGTTCCTCCATCCGTGACTGGGTATTGTGCGGCTCCCAAGCAACCTTCTACACGCAGAGAGTTGTCATCCACAGGGGGTGTTCAAAGGGGTTGCGAAAGGACAGTTCATCCGCCTGAAAAGGAACTGCAGCGATGCAGCAGTCTATAGTAAACAGGCGGATGACCTGGAAAGAAGGCTCAAGGAAAGAGGCTATAAGAGCTCAGTTATCTCGAGGGCCAGGAATGTTGTCAAAAGCATACCCAGGGAAAGATTACTTGAAACCTCTAGGACCAGAAAAAGAGGTTCTAACTTACAAAGCATGAAAGATGACAAAATTACTTTTCTTACGGAATATTCCAAACAATATGATGACATTTGTCAAATATTAAGAAAGAATTTTGGCATGTTGTCTGCAGATGATAAATTGCAGGAGGTGGTAGAGAGAGGTCTGAGAGTTTCCTATAAAAAGAACAAATCTATAGGTAACATGATAGCACCTACCAGGCTGAGAAAGCCAGGTCAGCAAATCTCCTCATGGTTGAGTTGCAAAGGTACTTTTCGTTGCCACCACCGTACTTGTGTGGCCTGCGAAAAGGTGGCAACTGGAAGACAGTTCAGCTCACTGATAACAGGCCAGGTATTTGAAATTGATTCATGTCTGAACTGTAGATCTACTTACGTGGTATATGTAATCAGCTGTAGGATTTGTTCTCTTCAGTATGTGGGTCTCACCACCAGAGAGGCTAGGGTCCGAATTAAGGAACACTTAGCTGATATCAAGGCTGGGATACTTACCACACCACTTATACAGCATTTTTCAGGCGTACATTCTAAAGATATAACATCCTTCTCTTGGACCATCATAGAGAGAGTTCCCCCAGTTAAGGGGGGACAGGATAGGAACCGCAGGCTGGGGGAGAGAGAGGTATTTTGGATTTTTAAATTAAGGACAAGGGTCCCAGAGGGTCTCAACTCTGAATATGATTTGATTAATTTTTGGTGACCCTTTTGCTCTTCCATTTTTTTGAATAGCCACCACTCTCCTCTAGCCTGGGTTTCCTTTCCCTGTATCCTCCCCTTTATGTTAGCCCAGGATTAAACATAATGTCTATTGGTTAAGTGAATATACTGATGGGGCTAATACCTATGAACGTGGTCCTGTAGTAATCACCTATGACCCTGTAGTTACACTACCTAGCCACCAATTGTCACCCTATTCATTGGACCCTTGAGGTCAGATTACTCTTCTGAAAATATAATATATATAGTCCCAATTATTTGGACCAGTAACCCTCTGTGTTCATAATGTAATAATATTTTTGTGTTTCCTCAATCTTATATGCAATTCTACCCACTGATATCATTAATAGTCATTTACCTCAGACAATATCTAAATAGTAGTCTTAGGTCTCAAATACTAGTGGCCCAATTGTAGACTCAGTAGGGACTTAGCATATGGTTAGTGTATCCTATATTTTTATCTCCATTCGCATCTAGTGAGGGACTGACAGCCCTGTGAAATACAGGGAGTTAATGCAGAAGTCAGTTCACATACGTAGATTCAATTAGTGTACATGTTTATACATGTTTACTTACAATTTATAATTTATATAGCGTATGTACACTTTGGTTATGTATAGTACTTCACTCATTTATCTATTTTGCTTGTAATGTTGAAATAATTATTTTCATAGCATGTCTTATTTACTTTGTTGTATTATCATGTTATGTTTCAGAATGTAAGAATTCAGAAGCCCTATTTTGAGCTGCAGGAAAGCGAGGATCTGAGCAATTTTCAAGAAATTCAAGCAATAGCATGACTGTTATAAATTGCAACATGTAATAGTGACATCAATATTATTAACATTTAATTTATATATATTTTGGTTGTAGCTAAAGTTGATATCTTTACCTTTGATGTTTAAGTTTATGTATCATTTGTGCATTGGGAGTTA
This sequence comes from Bombina bombina, assembly GCF_027579735.1. NCBI lineage: Eukaryota > Metazoa > Chordata > Amphibia > Anura > Bombinatoridae > Bombina > Bombina bombina. The sequence continues at coordinate 960,910,566 of NC_069500.1, forward strand.
ATATCCTTACCGTGAGTTCAGTAGAAATTTCTGTGCACTATTTTTGAAACTTATTCCTATTGGTGCCTATAGTAAAAGGGTGGGTCCCGGGTGGGTCCCTTCTAGCCAATGGGAGTGGACTGCTTCTCTTTTTAAGGAGCACACACCGTTGTTTTAATCAGGTAATGAGTAAGGCAATCTGCTGAAACGCGTATACCTGTTCACTTGCAGTCTGTAAATATAGCAGATTTTTCTCTGTTCAGTCTTAACCCCGGGGTGGTTATTTTTCCCCCCCTCACACTGATTGTTTGTTTTTGTTGTTGGTTCACTATTGACGAACCGTTTTGTGTGTTTTTATTCACTCATTAGCGCCTGTTTAAATAAACATTTTTTGTTATACACTTATACCTGTGCTCCTCGTATATTTTTATTTATACGCTATGTATGGCCTTCTTTGAGTGAGCACAGGTGTGGGGTGAGCCCAAAATCCTGACCGCAAAGCTAGCTTGTTGCCAGAGACACCTGGAGAGGAGGAGCTACACATCGCACCGACTATGGAGGTTGCTTGGCAGCTGCACAATACCCAGTCACGGATGGAGGAACTAGCCATACGGCAGTAACCGGTACACACAGGACGACTCCTGGCAAGGGTCATACGGATCGGAGGTACGTGCTTGCTTAGCCTTGAACATTGTACAGTTTTTCTGTCACACACCTCTTGGGACTCACCTAAATATAGTGGTGGGCTTGTAGTGATTGGAACTTGTTTGGGAAGGAAACCGGATGGGACCCTACTCCTCAGAGACCAGTGCTCAAGACTTGTTATGAAAGCACTGTGTATATGCGAGCTGCAAATTAATTCACTGCAGGTTACTTTTGCTTACTTTGCACATTTGTGTAGGGTCGAGGCCGGGCCCTGGGAGAGTTACCTTAGTCTCTGCACACACTTTTCTACAATTTTTCTATATATCTTTTGTTATAATTTTAGCAGCTTTAGCAGTCAGGCATGAGTGAAGGGGTTAGTTCTGATGATACTCCAGTATTGTTATTCTCTCTAAGGAATGCACAGGAAAGAGATACTGTCCAAGTGGACTATAACAAAGTTTTTTCCACGGACAAATCGCACTATAGTCTGGTTGCTCTATTTGAAGAATTAGAGTTCCTTCCGTTAAAAGAAAATAAGCTGAGCTGGGACATAAAAACCCTGATAAAATATCAAGAATTGGGTATTATACCCAGGGGGTTACGGCTTAATAAATTCCCCACGTTTATCACTGATGATAAGGTGTTCATTGATCTTTGGAATGGCCACTTAACCACCTGTTCACTAAAATTAATGAACTTGATCTGTGAGTTTAAAAAGAAGTCCCTGGAGGAGCTAGCAATTAAAATAAAGGAAGTTCAGAGGGAACTGAATAATAGAAGCAAGGAGACAAGCTACATCAAATTTGACACTACATTACAACAAATTGTAGCAGAAGCTAAGACCTTACTACTTGAAGTGAAACATAATAAATATCTGCGAGACCAATCTGACTATGACCTAAATCGGGTATATGTCTGGAATAAGAGGGACAGATATATGCTAAAGAAGGATCAAAACAAAAATACGTATTTTCCCAACCAACAGAGGGGAAGGAACAAGCAAAGACGAAATAGAGGAAGAAGGGTCAACTTCTATGAGAGTGAGGGGGAGTCATACGACGAGGGCTCTGGATCAGGTGGGGAAGAATTACCACCCAGAGAACAGGTGACAAGACCTAAGGAGAGCACGACAGCAATATCACTCCCACCTCCCATATTGAAGACCCAGGCAGCCCAATCACATTCACACTACAGAGAAGAATCAGGATGTGCAGGGGCTTCCTCAAGAGATACCAGGGAGACAGAGAATGCCCAACTGGAACAGGTTTTTTGGGTCCCCCAAAGATCACCAGACGGGGGGGAGGAGAAACACTGGAGTCAAACACACAGTTCAAGAACCAAAGGAGGTACCCCCAGAGAAGGGGACGACGAAGGGGCAACTACAGAATGTTCTGAACCTTTCGAACCATGTGTTAAGTAAACATGAGCAGGAGGTACTTAGTCTGGGACTGTCATTTACACCTTCTGCGGACTTTAATTTGTTTAGAACATTACTTGATGTTAACAAGCTAATTCGAAGACTCACGCTAAAAAAGTTCTACCATTCCCAACAGGATGGAGAGCATGAGAGCCACGCTTCCATTCCCGTGAATAGGCCCACTGAAGTAAGGGGCTCAGGGGGTGGGGGTGGAGGGGGACTTGATTTCCAAGAGTATTGTGACATCAGAACCCTAGAAACACTAGGGGGAGGGGGTGATCAAACTGTTGGAGGGACGGTATCAATTCCGTCCTTCAAGTGTAAATCATCCTTTTACCCTTTACAAAATAGAGGTACAATTCTAGAGAAATTTCAGCAGAGAGTGGAGCAAGATCTCACCAAGCTATATTATAGTTCAGAGAGAGGTTGGAGATGTAACATCTCTATCCACCACAAGAGGGCTCTAGATAGCTTGGCTAGTAATGATAACATTGTAGTGAGGGCTGCCGATAAGGGTGGCACTATAGTGGTGCTCAATGCAGATAGCTTTAGGGAAGAGGCACATAGACAGTTGGGCAATCCTGATGATTATGCCACTCTGGCAGGTGATCCTACAAGGTTGTATCGGCGGCAGTTGGCCTCCCTTGTGGATGATGGTGTGGAACTGGGCTACATAGATGATAACACATGGGATTACCTGATGGTGTCTAACCCAGCTATACCAACATTTAATCATCTGCCCAAGGTCCACAAGTCTGTTGACAATGTGCAGGGGAGGCCAATTGTCAGTGGCATTGGTTCCCTCTTGGAGCACCTGTCAGAGTGGCTTGATCAGGTACTGCAGCCGTTGGTGAGTTCCCTGTGGAGCTTCCTTTCGGACACTAAGCATGTTCTCAATCTCCTCTCGTGTGTGGAGTGGGGAGAGAATTTTGTATGGGTAACTGCTGATGTTAAGTCATTGTACATCTCCATTCCACACGAGAGGGGATTGGAGGCCATACGTTTCTTTATGGAAAGGCAGTTAGGACCGGATTCACCCTTTGTGGACTATGTAGTGGAAGTCACCCACTTCCTACTGAGCCACAATTATTTTGAATTTGAAGGGGATTTCTTTCTCCAGAAGCGTGGGACAGCTATGGGGGCGAAGTTTGCCCCCTCCTATGCCAACCTGTACATGGGTTGGTGGGAGCTGTCCCACGTCTTTGGAGACAGGAATCCCCTCAAAGAAGGTATCATCTGGTACGGCTGTTTTATAGATGATCTCCTATTTATATGGGGGGGGCAATAGACTTGACTTGCAGACCTTTTTGGATAGTCTGGACGATGAGGAAATGGGCATTTACTTTACCCATGAAGTACAGAGTGAAACCATCAATTTTCTTGATGTGTCATTGACAGGCAAACATGGACAGGTTATAGCATCAGAAACCTATCGCAAGCCTATCTCAGGCAACTCCCTTCTACACGCAGAGAGTTGTCATCCACAGGGGATGTTCAAAGGGGTTGCAAAAGGACAGTTCATCCGCCTGAAAAGGAACTGCAGCGATGCAGCAGTCTATAGTAAACAGGCGGATGACCTGGAAAGAAGGCTCAAGGAAAGAGGCTATAAGAGCTCAGTTATCTCGAGGGCCAGGAATGTTGTCAAAAGCATACCCAGGGAAAGATTACTTGAAACCTCTAGGACCAGAAAAAGAGGTTCTAACTTACAAAGCATGAAAGATGACAACATTACTTTTCTTACGGAATATTCCAAACAATATGATGACATTTGTCAAATATTAAGAAAGAATTTTGGCATGTTGTCTGCAGATGATAAATTGCAGGAGGTGGTAGAGAGAGGTCTGAGAGTTTCCTATAAAAAGAACAAATCTATAGGTAACATGATAGCACCTACCAGGCTGAGAAAGCCAGGTCAGCAAATCTCCTCATGGTTGAGTTGCAAAGGTACTTTTTGTTGCCACCACCGTACTTGTGTGGCCTGCGAAAAGGTGGCAACCGGAAGACAGTTCAGCTCACTGATAACAGGCCAGGTATTTGAAATTGATTCATGTCTGAACTGTAGATCTACTTACGTGGTATATGTAATCAGCTGTAGGATTTGTTCTCTTCAGTATGTGGGTCTCACCACCAGAGAGGCTAGGGTCCGAATTAAGGAACACTTAGCTGATATCAGGGCTGGGATACTTACCACACCACTTATACAGCATTTTTCAGGCGTACATTCTAAAGATATAACATCCTTCTCTTGGACCATCATAGAGAGAGTTCCCCCAGTTAAGGGGGGACAGGATAGGAACCGCAGGCTGGGGGAGAGAGGTATTTTGGATTTTTAAATTAAGGACAAGGGTCCCAGAGGGTCTCAACTCTGAATATGATTTGATTAATTTTTGGTGACCCTTTTGCTCTTCCATTTTTTTGAATAGCCACCACTCTCCTCTAGCCTGGGTTTCCTTTCCCTGTATCCTCCCCTTTATGTTAGCCCAGGATTAAACATAATGTCTATTGGTTAAGTGAATATACTGATGGGGCTAATACCTATGAACGTGGTCCTGTAGTAATCACCTATGACCCTGTAGTTACACTACCTAGCCATCAATTGTCACCCTATTCATTGGACCCTTGAGGTCAGATTACTCTTCTGAAAATATAATATATATAGTCCCAATTATTTGGACCAGTAACCCTCTGTGTACATAATGTAATAATATTTTTGTGTTTCCTCAATCTTATATGCAATTCTACCCACTGATATCATTAATAGTCATTTACCTCAGACAATATCTAAATAGTAGTCTTAAGTCTCAAATACTAGTGGCCCAATTGTAGACTCAGTAGGGACTTAGCATATGGTTAGTGTATCCTATATTTTTATCTCCATTCGCATGTAGTGAGGGACTGACAGCCCTGTGAAATGCGGGGAGTTAATGCAGAAGTCAGTTCACATACGTAGATTCAATTAGTGTACATGTTTATACATGTTTACTTACAATTTATAATTTATATAGCGCATGTACACTTTGGTTATGTATAGTACTTCACTCATTTATCTATTTTGCTTGTAATGTTGAAATAATTATTTTCATAGCATGTCTTATTTACTTTGTTGTATTATCATGTTATGTTTCAGAATGTAAGAATTCAGAAGCCCTATTTTGAGCTGCAGGAAAGCGAGGATCTGAGCAATTTTCAAGAAATTCAAGCAATAGCATGACTGTTATAAATTGCAACATGTAATAGTGACATCAATATTATTAACATTTCATTTATATATATTTTGGTTGTAGCTAAAGTTGATATCTTTACCTTTGATGTTTAAGTTTATGTATCATTTGTGCATTGGGAGTTAATATCCTTACCGTGAGTTCAGTAAAAATTTCTGTGCACTATTTTTGAAACTTATTCCTTTTGGTGCCTATAGTAAAAGGGTGGGTCCCTTCTAGCCAATGGGAGTGGACTGCTTCTCTTTTTAAGGAGCACACACCGTTGTTTTAATCAGGTAATGAGTAAGGCAATCTCACTTGCAGTCTGTAAATATAGCAGATTTTTCTCTGTTCAGTCTTAACCCCGGGGTGGTTATTTTTCCCCCCCTCACACTGATTGTTTGTTTTTGTTGTTGGTTCACTATTGACGAACCGTTTTGTGTGTGTTTATTCACTCATTAGCGCCTGTTTAAATAAACATTTTTTGTTATACACTTATACCTGTGCTCCTCGTATATTTTTATTTATACGTTAGTGTAAGACAGGTTAGGTTTTATTTTACAGGTAAATTTGTATTTATTTTAACTAGGTAGTTAGTAAATAGTTAATAACTATTTAGTAACTATTCTACCTAGTTAAAATAAATACAAACTTGCCTTTAAAATAAAAATAAACCCTAAGCTAGATACAATGTAACTATTAGTTATATTGTAGTTATCTTACGGCTAGATTTACAGTTTTGCGGCCTAAGGGGTGCGTTAGCTACGCGTGTTTTTTTTCCCGCACCTTTTAAATAACGCTGGTATTTAGAGTTCTCTGAAGGGCTGCGTTAGGCTCCAAAAAGGGAGCGTAGAGCATAATTTACCGCCACTTCAACTCTACCAGCGTTGCTTACGGTAGTGGCCAGCTTGAAAAACGTGCTCATGCACGATTCCCCCATAGGAAACAATGGGGTGAGCTGAAAAAAAACCTAACACCTGCAAAAAAGCAGCGTTCAGCTCCTAACGCAGCCCCATTGTTTCCTTTGGGGAAACACTTTCTAAGTCTGCACCTAACACCCTAACATGAACCCTGAGTCTAAACACCCCTAACCTTACACTTATTAACCCCTAATCTGCTGGCACCGCTATCGCTGACACCTGCTTATATTATTAACCCCTAATCTACCGCTCCGGACACCGCTGCAACCTACGTTATCCCTATGAACCCCTAATCTGCTGCCCCCAACGTTGCCGACACCTACATTATATTTATTAACCCCTAATCTGCCCCCCCAACGTCGCTGCTACCTTACCTACACTTATTAACCCCTAATCTTCCGACCGGACCTCGCCTCCACTATAATAAATGTATTAACTCCTAAACCGCCTCACTCCCGCCTCGCAAACCCTATAATAAATAGTATTAACCCCTAATATGCCCTCCCTAACATTGCTGCCACCTAACTTCAAGTATTAACCCCTAATCTGCCGACCGGACCTCACCGCTACTATAATAAATGTATTAACCCCTAACACCCCCCTAAGTTAAATATAATTTTAATCTAACAAAATAAATTATTTCTTATTAAATAAATTAATCCTATTTAAAGCTAAATACTTACCTGTAAAATAAACCCTAATATAGCTACAATATAACGAATAATTATATTGTAGCTATTTTAGGATTTATATTTATTTTACAGGCTACTTTGTATTTATTTTAACTAGGTACAATAGCTATTAAATAGTTATTAACTATTTAATAGCTACCTAGTTAAAATAATTACAAAATTACCTGTAAAATAAATCCTAACCTAAGTTACAATTAAACCTAACACTACACTATCAATAAATTAATTAAATAAACTACCTACAATTACATACAATTAAATCAACTAAACTAAATTACAAAAAAAAAACCCACTAAATTTAAAAACAAACAAACACTAAATTACAAAAAATAAAAAAAGATTACAAGAATTTTAAACTAATTACACCTACTCTAAGCCCCCTAAAAAAATAAAAAAGCCCCCCAAAATAAAAAAAATGCCCTAGCCTATTCTAAAATAAAAAGTTAACAGCTCTATTACCTTACCAACCCTTAAAAGGGCCTTTTGCGGGGCATGCCCCAAAGAAATCAGCTCTTTTGCCTGAAAAATAAAACATACAATACCCCCCCCCAACATTACAACTCACCATCCACATACCCCTAATCTAACCCAAACCCCCCTTAAAAAACCTAACACTAAGCCCCTGAAGATCTCCCTACCTTGTCTTCACCCAGCCGGGTATCACTAAACCGTCCAGAAAAGGGGTCCGTTAATACATTTATTATAGTGGCGGTGAGGTCCGGTCGGCAGATTAGGGGTTAATAAGTGTAGGTAAGGTAGCGGCGACGTTGTGGGGGGCAGATTAGTGGTTAATAAATATTATGTAGGGGTCGGCGATGTTAGGGGCAGCAGATTAGGGGTACATAGGGATAATGTAGGTGGCGGCGATGTCCGGTCGGCAGATTAGGGGTTAAACATTTTTATTAGAGTGTTTGCGATGTGGGGGGGCCTCGGTTTAGGGGTACATAGGTAGTTTATGGGTGTTAGTGTACTTTAGAGCGCATTAGTTAAGAGCTTTATAAACCGGTGTTAGCCCATAAAGCTCTTAACTCCTGACTTTTTTCTGCGGCTGGAGTCTTGTCGTTAGAGTTCTAACGCTCACTTCAGCCAAGACTCTAAATACCAGCGTTAGGAAGATCCCATTGAAAAGATAGGATACGCAATTGGCGTAAGGGGATCTGCGGTATGGAAAATTTGCGGCTGGAAAGTGAGCGTTAGACCCTTTCCTGACTGACTCCAAATACCAGCGGGCGGTAAAAAGCAGTGTTAGAACCCCTTAACGCTGGTTTTGATGGCTAACGCAGAACTCTAACGCTAAGGCGTTAGGTTTTATTTTACAGGTAAGTATTTCGTTTAAATAGGAATAATTTAGGTATTAATTGTAATTTTTATTTGAAATTATTTTAATTATGTTAAAGTTAGTGGGTGTTAGGGTTAGGGTCACTTTAGGGTTAGGGTTAGACTTAGGGTTAGGGGTTAAAAACTTTAGTATAATGGCGGCGACATTGGAGGCAGCAGATTAGGGGTTAATAAGTGTAGTTAGGTTGCGGTGATTTTGGGGGCAACAGATTAGAGGTTAATCACAGTAATGTAGGTTGCGGCGATGTTAGGGAAAGCAGATTAGGGGTTAATACATGTATGTAGGTGGCAATGACATTGGGGCAGCAGATTAGGGGTTAATAATATTTAACTAGAGTTTGCGATGCGGTAGTGTGGCGGTTTAGGGGTTAATAATTTTATTTTAGTATTTGTATTGTGGGAGGGCCTCAGGTTTAGGGGTTAATAGGTAGTTTATGGGTGTTAGCGTACTTTGTGACACTTTAGTTATGAGTTTTATGTTACAGCTTTGTAACGTAAAACTCATAACTACTGACTTTAGATGGTGGTACGGATCTTGTAGTTATAGAGTGTACCGCTCCCTTTTTGGCCTCCCAGGCAAAACTCGTAATACCGGCGCTGTGGAAGTTCCATTGAAATTTTGTAAAAAGTGCGGTACTTACGTTGCATGACGGCCAAAAAGGTGTGCGGTACAGCTATACCTACAACATCTGTAATACCAGCGGTAGTGAAAAAGAGCCCTAATGATGCTTTTTAACTCATGACACAAAACTCGTAATCTAGCTGATAGTGAGCATGGCTAGGTTTGCCTACTCCAGCAACAAGCAAACTAAAACAAATGTGTGTAAATTGGAATTCATACTAAATTTGACATCAGAATTTTTCTGAGAGCTAAATTTATTTTGTGTTATGACACAATAAACTTTGTGAATGGATGAATATAAATTTGAAATAATGAATTGGTTAAAAAGTCTGGGCAAGATATACTTAACTTTTGTAAATCATATTTAACCCCTTAAAGGGACACTGTACCCAAATTTTTTATTTCGTGATTCAGATTGAGCATGAAATTTTAAGCAACTTTCTATTATCAAATTTTCTTCATTCTCTTGGTATCTTTATTTGAAATGCACAAATGTAAGTTTAGATGCCGGCCCATTTTTGGTGAACAACCTGGGTTGTCCTTGCTGATTGGTGGATAAATTCATCCACCAATAAAAAAGTGCTGTCCAGAGTACTGAAACCAAAAAAAAGCTTAGATGCCTTCTTTTTTCAAATAAAGATAGCAAGAGAATTAAGTAAAATTGATAATAGGGTTCAGTGTCCCTTTAAGGACCCTTCTATGGGGTTTGTATTGATAATAACTATTAATATTAATAATTTACTATATGATTACAGATCAACACAACATTTCTCAGATATAACATCCTTGGGCACAAGCCATTGGATTTGCATTTTTTTACCTTGAGTATAAATTAAATAAATATGAATGTTTAATAATCCTCTGTCATTTTCAAGTAATTATGTGAACAATGTTTATAAGGCCATTTGGAAATAAAAATTGTCTTCTTTTATTTTCCATCCTTAAAAATGATAGTAAAATATCTGAAAGGTCTCCTGAATCACAAGGCATATTTTACATCAGCAATAAAATTATTGATGTCCCTCAGCTTCTAGCTTTTTGTCATATTACCCCGACGTAATTATTTAATGAAAAAACATCCCAGTATTTTACAAATAAGTTAAAAGAAATAGGTAATGCTAATTAATGCAAGAGGAACTACAGAAACAAAACTGACAATATATTGTAATAATTTAAAAACGTATATTTGTGTTTATTGGTATAATAAAAAAAAATCCTAACGTTAAATTACCTCAGCAACTGTATAAGCATTCTATTTCTATTAATACTTTATCTTTATGTCTAAATGTTAAGTATAAATAAAGATATAACCTACAGGTGTGTATCTGCAATCATAACTTATATTCTAAATTCAACAAAACTCATTTGTGAAAATATTGCCTCACAGAATAATCTTGCTCCAACATCACAGCTTAACTTAAAAATTGTGTAAATCAATAGATTTGTACTTTCCCCTTGTGGTAGCTGGGAGATGCAAGTTAAGATCTAGTATAATCAAAGTAGTCACATCTATCTAGTAATTACTCACTTCTCTACACATAGAAAAAAACCTATGTGAAGTATACTGGCATTACAAATATATAACGAGTATAAATGAATGAGTTCCATCTATAAAATATTCCTCTCTAACAAGAAAATAAAAAAATAAATTGAACAACTTGACACAGTTAAAGAGAGATCAAAGAAACATAAAAATTACATAGTTTTTACACAGTGAGATGAAATAATTCACAGAAAATCACTGTGATGCGCCAAAGTGTAGGTTAAAAATCCTGATAATCTTCTAGAATGTTCTGGAACATACATGATTAGCCCCTGAATTACTATACCATAACAAAACAGACTTAAATATTTTTCTAAAAACATTTACAAAAACATAAGTGCTAAATGTTGCAGTTGTAATTATTGTTTTCTCACATTGCATTTAATATGTGAGATATCATGTATTGGGCACCTCTCACAACTATAGATGTTAATGACGTGGGGCCGATTTATTAAAGTGCGGATGGACAAGATATGTTGTAGCGTATCATGTTCAGCGTATGCTGTCGGCATTTATCATTGCACAAGCAGTTCTTGTGAACTGCTTGTGCTATGCCGCCCCCTGCAGATTTGCGGCCAATTGCCTGCTAACAGGGGGTGTCAATCAGTCTGATCGTATAGGATTGGGCGGATTGATGTCCGCAGCCTCAGAGCAGGCAGACACGTTATGGAGCAGCAGTCTTTAGACCGCTGCTTCATAACTTCTGATTCCGGCGAGCCTGAAGGCTCGCGCGGAAACAGGGGCATCAAGCTCCACGCAGAACTTTATAATTTGGCCCCCAAGAGTGACTGCTAACATAGCAAGCATAACAAGAATCTAAAAAAGATGTATATCTCAACTACTGACAAAAACAAATACATAAAAATAGACAGATAGATAGATAGATAGATAGATAGATAGATAGATAGATAGATAGATAGATAGATAGACAGATAGATAGAGGCAAACAGATAGACAGATAGATAGATAGATAGATAGATAGATAGATAGATAGATAGATAGATGAAAGATAGATGATAGATAGAGACAGATAGAGACAGATAGATGATAGATATATAGATAGATAGATAGATAGATAGATAGATAGATATAGATAGTCTATTATTTTTGCTTTTAAAAAATATTGCAAAGATAATGTTATAAACGTATATGTGTAATAATATTACGCATTTTTGAGTTATGAAATGTCTTCATCATTAGTTCATAAAGTTATTTAAACCTGCAGAAGTTTTTTTTTTCTCTTCAATTATCTTCTTTTAAAAAGTTTAAAGGATAGTTACATAGTATATATTAGTATATATTATTTTCCTCAGTGCTGCAAAAGAAAATGTTTTAATTTATTTATTTTAAAAGAATTTCATTTATGTGAGTGTAAAATAATATATCACTTGTACCAATAACAAATCTTCAATATAAAACGTTATGCTTAAAGTACAATTGTCTATTGCTATGGGATTGTAGAAAACTCAATAAAAATTCTAATTAGAATAGTGGAAACAGTTGCAACTTGACAAAAGAATAAATACAATTATGTAGAATAACTCATAAAGAAATGTTCCAAGTGTTCTTATTTTATATGTAAAAATATATATTATATATTAAAATTTGAATTGATAAATAGTATTCAATATCATTGACAACAAGGGAAAAAATATGGCATTTAACATGTCTTGTCTTCTATAGCATATTTATAAGTATAAATAACTAATGTTGTAAAGTGTGAGTTCCAATCCATCCATAGTGCAGAATTTAAAGAAACTGATTTTATTTGTATTTTTTTTTATTTTTTGGGGCTGGAAAAAAAAGTTTAGTAATAGTTATTTTTTTTTTAGTTTAAATTGAAACTAATATTAAAGTACCATTTGTGTATTCCCTTGTAATGGTTGTCTAATAGACCCTTCATGCTAATGCTCTGAGTAATAGCTACAGGGAGTTTTTTTACTTATTAGCCAGTGAGCATTGGTAAGAAGTAAACAACTAATACTGATTTATTAGTCAACATTAAAACTTAACCCAGATTAAAATCACATTTTCTAAAGTACCAAAGTGATTAAAGAGCAATGAAAGTCAGATTTAAACTTTTATGATTTGGATAAAATCTTAAGGGCCAGATTAATAGTGGAGCGCAAACGTGATCGCGAGATTGTGTTATTCTTTACACTCAAATCCATATTACAAGTGTTGTGCTGTTAACATTACAGCAAATTTGTTTGGGAGAACTCACAATAATTTACACTCCCCATATTTTCTATGGTTAGTGTAGAGCAGTAATATGTGCACGTATTACAAGTTGAAAGTATAATGCAATTGCATTTACCGCTCAAACTTTTACGTGACCTTAAACAATTGCACTATACTTCACTATAAACCCCTAACCCACCACCCCCACATCACAAACTACCTCTCTACACTATTAACCTTCAAAACTGCCATACCCCACTGCAAAGTAAGCTTCTACACTGTTAACCCCTAAACCGCCAGCCACATCGCAAACAACCTATGTACACTATTAACCCCTAAACTTCGACCCCCTAAATTGCAAACTAAACCTCTACACTATTAACCCCTAAACCGCCAGCCCCCCAAAGCAAAATAAGCCACTAACATCTAAACACCTTTATCCTAACACCCCCTAAGTTAACCCAAAATAGACTAACCTTTACAAAAAAAATAACTACCTTTAAAAAAGTAAAAACTTACCTGTGAAAGTAAAAAAAAAAATAATCTAATCTTACCTTTTAAAAATAAAAAAAACCTAACATTACTATTAAAATAAAAAAAATAACATCACAAACCTCCCCCAAACATTAAAAAAACAACTAATATTACAAAAATTTAACAAACACTAACCTTACAAAAAATAACAAATAAGTTACCAAAAATATAAAAATATTTATACCTATTTTAAAACCCCAAAATAAAAAACCCACACCAATGAAAAAAAAAAACTATTCTAAAACTAAACTATAAATAGCCCTTAAAATGGCCTTTTGTGGGGCATTGCCCTATAGTGATCAAGCTCTCTTTCTTAAAAACAAAAAAATACTACAACCCTCTAACATTAACCCCCCCCCCCAAAAAAGAAACACATCTAAAAAAAACCAACCATAATCTTAAAAAAATAAAAGCCCCAAAAACAAAAACAAAAAAACCCCAAAAAACCTAAGACTAAAGCCCAAGATAATACGCTTCAAAGATGATGATGATGGCGCTCCATCCATCTTTATCCCGGCAGTAGTCCTTCTTCTTATCTTCACCCCGATGCAGCACCAATGTCACCTCCTCCTTTGAAATTAATACAGGTAAGTATAGTGCTTGCTTTATTCTCCATTATAAATATCTTTTTCTTGTTATCTTTAGTAGAAAATGATTACCTCTCACTGCCTGTGGACCAATAAAGGTACATTACATAATGCCAAATGATCAATGAACAAATCCAACATATTGGCTTTTCATTTTATTCTACCTCTATTTAAAGTGGTAGTATGTTAGCAAACTCAGCTTTTAAAAGGTTAATGCATTTTTTTTTGTCATCAAGTCATCATCAATATATATTGGCAAATATGGCTATGGACCTTTTATGATGTATGATGTATTCTAAATTGTATTTTTCAATGTCTTTGTAGGAGCAATAGAGATGGTGAAAACTAATGTTCCAGTTTGAGGCAAGTGTAGAAAGACCTTAGTATCACAGAAGTAGTTATTCAGTTCAGAAATTATTTGTCTTTTGTGTATGCTTAAAGTATTTGAAACATTGCAGGAAGCTACAAATATTAAGAGCACTACAAAAACACCTATATAGGAGAAAAAGTTTATAGTAAAAAAATAAAAGACTTCTAAAATGGTAGTAATTATTTTTGATGACTATTTGAAAATGAGGAAATATTATTTTTTGGAAAATCACACCTTTTTAAATGCATTTAAACGGAGACGGCAAAACATGAAATTAATTTAAAAAATAGATGTCATCACTACATGTGGCAATAGATAGAATAAGGATGCAACATTTGGGGAGAGAATGTAACATTCAATTTCAGAGATGATTAAAGAAGAAATAGGGTATGAAGCATCACTGGATATAAAGGCCCAAACTAAATGAGCTGATGGGTAATTTTCCATGACTGGCATGGATAACATATTGGTATAATAAATGGTATTTAATATAATTTTGGATGTATTCATCTAGAAGGTGCTGACAAAAATATCATTTTGTTGATTTAAAATATACAGAATAGTTTTCAAGTGAGAGGAAATTTATATTTACATTTAATAAATGTGTAAATAACAAGATGGTGGCTAGTGAGAATGCTTTTGAAATCATATACTTGTAGTGAACCATACTATATATATGTGGATATAAAAAGATTTCACAAACTACCAATTAAAGTATAGGACCATCTTTTGAGATGTATCTGCAAGCCAATGTTTATTCAGACACCTTGAGTGGGATATTGTGTGGGATGTGAGAGATTTTGCAGGAATGTTGTGTGGATTACAACATATCTTGTGTAGATATTATGTACGCTGTCAGAGTTCTTGTTTAGATGTATGGGGTGTGAGAGATATTGCATAGATTGTCTAAGGAGTGTGATAGGTATTGTGTAAAGTGTGTTACATCTGAGAGATCATGTGTGAAATGTATGGGATTTTACTCAGGATGTCAGAGATCTAGTGTATATTGTCTTTGGGTGCAGGGAAAACAGTTAAACATAGAAATTTTTGATAAAATTAAGTAGTATTTGTTTTATTGCTTTTAAGATATAAGTCTGCAATTTCATGAAGTTTACAAAGTTTAACATCAAGCAACTCAGTAGCAAAGTGACCATACTTTTAATTTGAACAGCATGCAGGGTGAGGTCATTGATGTTACCCATTATTCTGTTATTAAATTCCAGATGATTCTGGAACATAAATGAACACTTGAAGATGAAATGAAGGTTACAAATAGATTACATAAAAATAAGTTACACATTTGAAACATTTTGAAGAAGGAATCCTGTAGATATAAAGATGTTTCTGTAAATTCTGCCATGAGACACCCCCGCATTACAATGTAATTTTCAATCCAAAACAATAACAACCCGCATTATACTCAAACAAAGACTTTTCTTTGCTTATTAGTATATCAAACTGTGGATGATCAAAATATATTAAAAGATTACTCACATATTTTTCTATTAGGTATCAGATTCTAAAAATTTGCGTGAGAGAGTTTGAGGAGTTTAAATTAATTAGCAAGTAATTTAACAACTTTTTGTACACCTTTTCCAGGGATTCAGATGTGAACCAAGTTCACTAGAGAGGCAGGAGGAACAGGGGCTGGAAAGTGGACATGCAATGGGAGATCCAGAGCCTAAGTCAAATAAACTCTAAAAACAGTGAAGTTACTATTTCACTGATGACACTGATGCATGCAATAATCTATCAGTTTCAATATAAATATCATCTTGGTCAATATGTAAGGAGGGTTTTTAAAATATAATTGAATTGCACATACAGGGCTAGATGACAAGCTGCAGGCTAATATTAGTGAGGGCACGGTATAGAAATACTGCTCCCGCGCTAACTTGCACTCATATTAAAAGTTAAAAGTAAACACGACTGCAAAAGCACAAACTAAATTTGGGCTCATCGGGTTAGCACGACTGAAGACCTGGCGTAAAGAGATAGGGCAAAAATTAAAGTTGCACTAAACATGACTTAAATACATTTACAAATGCACATACAGTCATATATACAATATACACATAAATATACTAATTTCTAAATGTGTATATGTATATATGTACAATTATTTAACAATGTGTTTTAATGTGTTTTTACTGTAAATATTTTGCATTCCAATGTTCTTCACATGGGAAAAATGTTATATGTATTTTTAAATACATATTCCCATATTTATCTGTAAATACCTATATATATATATATATATATATATATATATATATATATATATATATTACAAAATAATAATATATATAGTTATATATATTTAAATATATATATATATATATATATATATATATATATATAAATATATATTTATTTAAAAATAAATATATTTTCTTCTATGTGAAGAACATGGGAATGTAGAATATTCACAATTCATGTCAGCTATAGCACACTTAGTTAAACTTGGTCGGGTTAGCGAGCGAGCAAAATGTGTTAAAGTCTATAGGGATAAGAAGTTAGCACTAGGGATGGGTGAATGTCTTTAAAAATTCAAAATTTAAAATGAATTTTGATACATTCCTTCGATCAATTTTGCATGTTTATATAACATTCTAACATGCTATTTTCAAATTTTCATTTTCGAATTTTTCAATAAAATTAGAAAATATTTGTTAAAAAAAGAATATTTAGCTATGTATTCATTCAATTTCGAAATGTAATATTCAAACTCGAATGTGACATTCGAATTGAAATGTAAGATTCAAATTCAAAATAGTATTTCAAGTCTACAACTGTATTTAATAAATTTAGTCTAGTACTGTGTTTTTTAAATGCAATATTCGAATTTGAATGTGACATTCAAATTTAAATGTCACATTTGAATTGGAAATAGTATTTCTAGTTTACAACTGTGTTTAATAAATGTAATATTCAAATTTGAATGCTACATTTAAATTCAAATGTGACATTCGAATTCGAAATAGTATTTCTAGTCTAATACTGTGTTTTATAAATGTAATATTCAAATTTGAATGTGACATTCAAATTGGAATGTGACATTCGAATTCGAATGTAAGATTCAAATTTGAAATAGTATTTTTAGTCTACAACTGTGTTTAAAAATGTAATATTCGAATTTGAATGCTACATTCAAATACGAATGTCACATTCAATTTCAAAATAGTATTTCTAGTCTGATACTGTTTTTTTTAAATGTAATATTCGAATTTGAATGTCACATTCGAATTCAAATGTCACTTTCAAAATCGAAATAGTATTTCTAGTTTACAACTGTGTTTATTAAATGTAATATTCAAATTTGAATGCTACATTGGAATTCGAATGTAACATTCAAATTTAAAATAGTATTTCTAGTCTAATACTGTGTTTTATAAATGTAATATTCGAATTTGAATGTGACATTCAAATTTGAATGTGACATTCAAAATCGAAATAGTATTTCTAGTCTACAATTGTGTTTTATAAATGTAATATTCAAATTTGAATATGACATTCGAATGTGACATTCGAAAACTGTAAATAACATTCGTTATTAGAATTTTTAAGAATATTCGTTCTTATCAACATTCTATTATGTAAATTGAATTTCTACAATAACATGCATTCTAACATTCGAATTTGAATATAAACACAGTTGCCCATCTCTAGTTAGCACGGGCGAGATATCTGAAATCCAACAAGAAAATACCATCCTGTAACTAAATAATTGATACACTGTATTTATTGATCAATACAGACTATTTCCCTGAGTGACTTTATACTGATACTTATATTTTATGAATTTATACCATTTTATTAAATATTGTTGATTTTACAAGCATTCCAGGGTTTATCCTAACAGCTTCACTTGGGGACTGATACAGAGTATGCGGTACACATAGAGCTGATATATAGCTCTAAGAAGTGTGAGTATAAACTTATTGCATATTTTGTTGCTACCTGCGATTAACCCCTTAACAACCGAGGACATGCCAGGAACGTCCTAGAAAAAAATACTCTTGACGACCCAGGACGTTCCTGGCATGTCCCCTGGGGTTTAAAGCGGTGGAAGTGATCGTGATTGTTACGGTACCAACAGGATGCCAAGGGTTAACACCAGGTGAACAATGTCCTGAATATGGGATCAGCAACTCACAACCCAGCCAGTTTTCAGGTTTAAAACAGAATGACATTTATTAAAGGCTATATGCCTAGTATTTATGCAGGTCTGACCCCAGCTGGGGGGTTGAAAGAATATTGTACAGTAGATAGAGAGACAACACCCTTTGACAGGCCACAATAGTATTACATTACTTCAGCAGATAACAAGTTAAACACAAGACACACTTGATCCTTTCTTATCACTGGGGCGTCTGCTCTCTAGATGTGACTGAACAATGTGAATGTTTATCACTTAAACTTAATTATAGCTGATGCCAGCAAACCTGTCTTTAGAAAATAGCTTCTTAAAGCTGAACAGAGTTAACCCTTCAAGTACTGACAGAGAGGTATGTCACATAGCTCCCCCCTTGTGGAACACTCCGGCAGACCCGGCTTGACCCTTTGGCAGGTCAACCTGGGGATGACCGGACTAGGAGGTGGTAGGCATGTCAGTTTGCCGGGACAATCCATCTGTATTCCCTTTATGAGAGAGAATTCCTGCCCGTAAAAATAAGGGTTCAACTTCTTCAGTGCCCAGACTAGGGCTAAACAGTCCTTCAAAATCTCATCAGCTTCTTTACGAGTTTTTTGTACCTGCTCTTTATAGGTATCCACAATCCCTTCATACTGTCATAGGGTGCCCTTGAGTTGCTGCACCTCACTATGAGCCAGCGTCAGCTTCTCCTCCAGCGTTGCTAAGTTTGTCTTTAATGTTTCATGTTCCACTCTCAAGCTGGTGTTTTCTGCAGTCTGTCGGTGCAGCTTGTCTAGCAGAGATTCCTGTTCTAAACGTGCTTTTTCCTCTGCACTCCTCTTCTCTCCCGCTAGCACTGTTACATGATTATTTAACGTGACCATTTCATCCTCTACGTGACTCTTCTCCTTCATCAGCGCATTGTAACAGGACTTCCACGTATCAATAGCGGATAGAGATTTACTGAGCTCAGCGTCCTGGGGCTTAGCAGCAGGTGGGTCAGTCTCTGCTGCATGGATCTGGGCACGGGTAGTCACAGGGTTAACATCAGCGGGACCCATGGGAGCATAGGCAGAAACAAGGGGGGCCAAGTCATTTCCAAGGAGAACATCAGCAGGTAAGTCCTTCTTGACCCCCACATTCACAGGTCTAGCGCTCACTCCCCAATCCAAATGTACCCTGGCAACAGGTAGGCGGAACACAGTGCCCTCTGCTACCCTCACAGCCACAGTGTCTCCAGTGTGCTGTTTCTCAGACACCAAGTTCTTTTGAAGCAAGGTCATGGTAGCACCAGTATCCCGTAGACCACTGACCTCCTTCCCATTCACTTTAACCAGTTGCCGGTTATTCCGGTGGGCAGCTTGCACGGGGTCTGCTTCATGTAGGCTGCCCCAGCATTCTTTCGCCTCTACGTAGTGGGCCGCAGGCTGAGGATTACATGGGATTCCGCCGGCGGGTCTTCTCCAGGACTGTGCTTGGTTCGCTGCGTTTAGGGGACACTCTGGTCTTTTGTGCCCTAGTTGCTTACATCCAAAGCACCGAATAGGTTGTGAGTAGCCCCGCAAATTGAAGCGGGCTCTCTGAGGGTAGTTCGTGGCCGGAGGCTGTGTGGTATAGCGGTGCGCCGGGGGTTGGTAACTGGCAGCTGCTGGGGTGACTGGGGGTCTGTACTCCACTCTAGCAGGGGGCTTAGTGGTAGCAGTGTCCAGTTTGCGGGCATCCGTATACTCATCTGCCAGGCGAGCAGCTTCATGCAGGGTGGAGGGTTTTCGATCTCTCACCCATTCTTGGGCTTCTGGGGACAAGCCGTTAAAGAATTGCTCCAACAGCATCAGTTGTCGCAATTCTTCCATGGTGGTAGCTTGGCTGGCCTGTATCCACCCCTGAGATGCTTGATCCAGCTTGTGGGTCCACTCTGCATGGGAATCCCTTTCTGGCTTGCGCAGGCCTCTAAACTTGTGCCGGTATGCCTCTGGGGTAATGGCATATCTTTCCAAGATCGCTCTCTTCACTTGCTGTCCTCCCTGGGTACAGCACGATACGCTTCCGCTGCCCTACCGGCTAGCTTGCCTGCTAGCACCGGCACCCATACGGACTGCTCCAAATCATGTAACTCGCACAGTCTCTCAAAATCCTGTAAATACCCATCGATCTCATCCTTCTCCTCACAAAACATTTTAAAGGCATGGTATGGGATTTAGGGTCTTACTGGGTTGCTGAGTGCTTCCGAAATGGATTCTGCTCGGGAGGATGCATTCCACGGACTGTGTGCCATCACGTACTCCTGCACATCTGCCATTACCACGGATAGCATGTCCCGTGGTACATGTTGGGGTAAAAATTCCAGCCTGGTCCTCATTTCCCTCTGGTATAGGGTCTCCTCCATGGCTGCTGAAGGCGTAGCGCTGCGAGCTCTGTCTCCCTCCATCTTAGTCAGTATTGTAGTAATCCCCCTCTTCCTGAGGTTACTGGCTTGTGTAGTTGCTCTTCTGGGCGATAAGGTTCATTCCGTCGCTTGCCACCAATTGTTACAGTACCAACAGGATACCAAGGGTTAACACCAGATGAACAATGTCCTGAATATGGGATCAGCAACTCACAACCCAGCCAGTTTTCAGGTTTAAAACAGAATGACATTTATTAAAGGCTATATGCCTAGTATTTATGCAGGTCTGACCCCAGCTGGGGGGTTGAAAGAATATTGTACAGTAGATAGAGAGACAACGACCTTTGACAGGCCACAATAGTATTAAATTACTTCAGCAGATAACAAGTTAAACACAAGACACACTTGATCATTTCTTATCACTGGGGCATCTGCTCTCTAGATGTGATTGAACAATGGGAATGTTTATCACTTAAACTTAATTATAGCTGATGCCAGCAAACCTGTCTTTAGAAAATAGCTTCTTAAAGCTGAACAGAGTTAACCCTTCAAGTACTGACAGAGAGGTATGTCACAGTGATCACTTCCAGAAACTTTCAAGGTATTGCAGTGATGCCTCTATATTGAGGCATCACTGCAATACCTTTTGTACCCACCAATGCAGAGAGGGCCACTCTGTGGCCCTCTCTGCATCGGCCAGCCATGGTGCCAATCGTTGGTGGGTGGGAGTAGCTGCAGGGAGGCTCATCGCTGGTGGATATATGCCAGGGGGGGGCGGGATTGCGCACAGGAGCAGCGGGAGCGGGATCACGTACGGGGGTGGGAACAGGTGGAATGGCTACACTATGGAACACTATATAATTTAATATGCAGGGACAGGGTAATCTGAGCACAGGAGATGCTAAAACAGTATTGTAGTGATGCCTCAATGTTGAAGCATCCTGCAATACTGTTCCTGACTGCTGGGCTCTATTTTGATCGCTCCCACTGAGCCCACATGGAGCCCAGCAGTCAGGCAGAGCATCAGAAGCCATCGGTCAGGCTTCTGATGCTCTGTAAGTGTGCTAAGTGCCTTGGTGGGTCAAGGCACTTAGTAAAGTATTGTAATAAAAAAAAACAATTAAAAATATATATTATTTATAAAATAGCCCCATATAGCCCCCTCCCCCATGTGGCTTCAAAGATGGCAATGCCCAGTGCATCATGAGGCTTCTGGGGGTGTCCTTAGCCTGCCTCATCATATGGGGCAGGCTGGGGTCATCCAATCTGAGCTTGTTCTATAATTTAATTTATAATAACAAAATATCCCATTTGTCTGATCATGTCAATATTAGTAAATATTGACACTGATCAGTGTGGATCTCCCTCCATCTCCTCACTTGCGTTTTTGTTGGAGAGAGAAAGATATGTGTTGAGAGAGAGATTTATTTAGTTATATTAGTTTAAAAATGTAAAAACCCAAAGGTTCTTTTCAGAGCCATTTACCCCTAGCTTGCCAGTGATCACTACACTGGCTCTTACACAAAAGCACTTTTTGCTTTGTGCATTTTTTTAAGGGTTCAATTTTTTTAGTCATTTTTTGTGAGACCCAAAGGCTCTTATCAGAGCCATTTAGTTAATTTAGATTAACATTTTGTGTTGATTTTTTTTTTAGTAATTAACCCCTAGCTTGCCAGTGATCACTACACTGGCTCTTGCACAAAAGCACTTTTTTGCTTTGTGCATTTTTTTAGGGGTTAATTTTTTTAAAGTAATTTTTTGTGAGATCCAAAGGCTCTTATCAGCGCCATTTAGTTAATTGTTTTTTTAGTAATTACCCCCAAGCTTGCCAGTGGTCACTATAAATCACTGGCTCTTTTTTGCTCTGTGCATTTTTTTAGTTTGTTTTTTTTTAGTAATTTATTGTTATACCCAAAGGCTCTTTCTAGAGCAATTTAGTTAATTTAAATTTAAATTTTGTGTTGATTTTTTTTTCAGTATTTTTTTTCTCTGTGACAGAGAAAAAAAAATAATTTCACAGAGAACATATACTGCTGAGGAGGCATACGCCATCCTTGCGTCGGAGTCAGACTCTTCTATGTTGGACTCAGACCCCAATTTTGACCCTGCCATATGCTCAGATACATCATTAGATACAGTCTCAACCGATAGTGATGTATCTGTGGCTGACACCCCCCTGCTAGCCACCCTGCCAGCCCCCCTGCCAGAAGAAGACGTGTTACTCCAGCTGCCATTGCTGCTGAAGTATGGGTAATGCCTCATCTCCAAAGGCCAGATATTCCACCCTTCACACAAATCCTGGCATAAATGTGGATGTGGCAGGATTTAGCCCCCAGCAGTTTATGGAGTTGTTTCTGGGCGATGATGTATTGGGGAACATTGTCGCCCAAACTAATTTACATGCCCATCAGTTCCGTGCTGCAAAGCCTGACAGTTTTTTGGCAAAGCAGCAATGGCCCCCATCGATGTGCCAGAATTAAAAAAATTCTGGGCATTGACTATGCTGATGGGCATCATAAATAAACCCTCCATCCGCTCCTACTGGAGCAGTAGCCCCATTTGCTCTACCCCTATTTTCTACCAACGTATGTCGAGGAAGAGGTATGAAATGATTCTACATTTCATGCACTTCAGCGACAACAGCCTGTGCCCCCTAGGGAGCATCCCCAGCTAGACAGGCTGTATAAAATCCGCCCACTGATTACCCACTTTGCTGCCAGGTTTGCAGAGGCTTATACACCTGGAAGGAATATATTTGTGGATTAATCCCTGATGAAGTATAAGGGAAGGCTGGGATTCAAGCAGTATATTCCTTCCAAGCGCTCCAGATATGGAGTAAAGGTGTATAAGCTCTGTGAGAGCGAGACTGGGTATATTCAGGCCTTCCAGGTGTATGAGGGAAAGGATAGCCACCTTGACCTTCAGGTTGCCCAGAAAATATGGGAACCACTGGCAAGTGTCCGTTTGTTCAAGCTACTGTATTGCTTTGATACAGTAGCTTGCAGTACAATTAAAAAGAACCGAACAGGTTTCCCAAGACAACTTGCACGCACCCAGCTGCAAAGGGGGGAGACCTTAGCTCTGCGCCAAGAGGAGCTGTTGGCAGTTAAGTACAGAGACAAGAAGGATGTGTACCTTCTTATCACCATCCATAATGAGAGGACTGTGGAGGTCTCTGTATGTGGCAGAGCTGAGAGCATAAGGAAGCCAGTGTGCATTAAGGATTATAACCGGCATATGGGTGGGGTTGATCTGGCAGATCAGCTGCTGCAGCCCTACCTAATTATGCGGAGGAAAAGGGCCTGGTACAAAAATGTTGCAATTTACTTAATGCAGATTGCAACCCATAATGCTTTTTTGTTGTTCAAAAAGCAAAACCCGGAATGAAACTGACTTTTTTATAGTTTCAGCTCCAGATCATTTCGGGGATTTTGTACCAAGATGCACCTGCTCCCCGGGCGGCGATGGGAGAGAGCAGTGTTGGGGCTAGCAGAAACCTAAAAAAAATGCAGAGTCTGTACCAAGAGGGAGCGAAGAAGGGACACCACCTTTTACTGTCCTGATTGCCCAGGACAGCCTGGACTCTGCATTGGGGACTGCTTCAAGCAGTATCACACACTAGTACATTTTTTTTGTGTTTTTTTTTTTAGGGTGGGGGGGTTTGCTTATGTTTACTGTTACTAAGCTTGTTTTTGTTTTTTACTGTTACTGTGCCAGACTTTTACATTTCATTGTTGTATTTTTTATAAGTTCTAAAATAGGTGCTTTTTTTACGAAAACCCTTGTCAAACCTATGCATGGGAGGCATATGTGTACTCAGGGGGTCTTGAAGAAAACAACCTGGAGTGTTTTATTGCAATAACTTACAACAAACTCTCCTAAATCAAAGTCAAAAAGCAATGTATGTGTAAAAATGAAAATTGAAAAATTACAACCATACACTTTCTCCATTTTCTTTTTAGCTAAAACAATTATATCAAAGTCATCAAAGCACCCCATATACAATACCTTGGGGTGTCAACGTTTCAAATATATTTACTTTCATGGCAATAAATAAAACTGGGGTATGCAATAGGCCCCAAACTAAAGAGAGGCCTATCAGATGAAATACTCTCACTTTCACCTCAAATTACAAGTCATACAATTGTAACTGATCCTTCCCAAAATCCTGGCAAACCTATGCATGGGGGGGGGGGGGGCATAGGTGTACTCAGGAGGTCTTGCAGAAAACAACCTGGAGTGGTTTTTTTGCAATAACTTACAACAGTCTCTCCTAAATCATAGTCAAAAAGCAATGTGTGTGTAAAAATGAAAATTGAAAAATTACCACAATAGATTTTCTCCAATTTTTGTTGGCTAAAACAGTTGCATCAAAGGCATCAAATCACTTAATATACAATACATTGGGGTGTCAACTTTTCAAATATATGCACATTCATGGAAAGCAAATAAATTGGAGTATGTAAAAAGGCCCCCAAAAAGACGATAGGCAAAGAAAATATGTTAAATGTGAAAAATGGGGCATTGCACCCCCAAAACAAGCCAACAAACCTATGCATAGTTGGTATCACTGTACTCAGGAGATTTTGGTGAACACATATTGGGGTCTTCTTTGGCAGTATCACACAACAGGAGCTGAGAATCTATGTCTAAAGTACGTGAGTGAAAAATAACAGAAAAAAAATTACTGCCCAAAAGTTTGACAAAGACTGGTGGTTAAATTAGTGCATAGAAAGTGTTAAAATACCAGCATTTCAAATACCCTAGGGTGTCTACTTTTTAAAAATATATGGTTTGTGGGATAAATTACATTGGCCAGCTTCAGATATGCTCCAAATAGGACATGTTTGCATGATGATAGATGTGAAAATTCCAAGTTGAAAAACTGGAATGTACCCCCTAAAAGTAAGGCCTTTTAGCCCCCAGAAAACTCGACACACCTATACAAGGATGGTATCACTGTACTCAGGAGATGTTGTTGAACACATATTGAGGTGTTTTTTGGCAGCAACACATAACATGAACTGAGAATTTATGCCTAAAATACAATGTGTTAAAAATAACACAAAAAAATGACTACCCAAACGTTTGACAAAGACTGGTGGTTGAATTAGTGCATGGAAAGTGTTAGAATATCAGCATTTCAAATACCCTAGGGTGTCTACTTTTCAAAAATATATGGTTTGGGGGGGGTGAATTACATTGGTCAGCTTCAGAAATGTCCCAAATAGGACATGGGTGCATGATGACAGATGTGAAAATTCCAAGTTGAAAAACTGGAATGCGTCCCCTTAAAAATAAGGCCTTTTAGCCCAAATAGAACCCAACACACCTATACATGGGTGGTATCACTGTACTCAGGAGATGTTGTTTAACACATATTGAGGAGTTTTTTGGCAGTAACACATAACAGGAACTGAGAATCCATGCCTAAAGTACAATGTGTGTGAAAAATAACACACAAAAATGACTACTCAAAAGTTTGACAAAGACTGGTGGTTGAATTAATGCATGAGAAGTGTTAAAATACCAGCATTTCAAATACCCTAGGGTATCTACTTTTCAAAAATATATGGTTTGATGGGGGTACATTACATTGGCCAGCTTCAGAAATGTCCCAAATAGGACATGGGTGCATGATTACAGATGTGAAAATTCCAAGTTGAAAAACTGGAATGTGCCCCCTAAAAATAAGGCCTTTTAGCCCCCAGAGAACCCTACACTCCTATACATGGGTGGTATAATTGTACTCATGAGATGTTGTTGAACACATATTGAGGTGTTTTTTTTTTGGCAGTAACACATAACAGGAACTCAGAATCCATGCCTAAAGTGCAATGTGTGTGAAAAATAACACACAAAAATGACTACCCACACGTTTGACAAAGACTGGTGGTTGAATTAGTGCATGTAAAGTGTTAAAATACCAGCCTTTCAAATACCCTAGAGTATCTACTTTTCAAAAATATATTGCTTGATGGAGGTAAATTACATTGGCCAGCTTCAGATATGTCCCAAATAGGACAATGGTGCATGATGACAGGTGAAAATTCCAATATGAAAAACTGGAATGCTCCCCCTAAAAATAAGGCCTTTTAGCCCCAAGGGAACCCTACACACCTATACATGGGTGGTATCAATGTACTCAGGAGATGTTGTTGAACACATATTGAGTTGTTTTTTTGGGTAGTAAAGCATGACAGTAACTGAGAATTCATGCCTAAAATACAATGTGTGTGAAAAATAACACAAAAAATGACTACCCAAAAGTTTGACAAAGACAGGTGGCTGAATAAGTGCATGGAAAGTTTTAAAATACCAGCATTTAAAATGCCTAGGGTGTCTACTTTTCAAAAAGATATGGTTTGATGGGGTTTTAAATTACATTGGTCAGCTTCAGAAATGTCCCAAATAGGACATGGGTGCATGATGGCAGGTGAAAATTCCAAGTTGGAAAACTGGAAATAGTCCCCTAAAAATAAGACCTTTTAGCCCCCACAGAACACCTATACATGGGTGGTTTCACTGTACTCAGGAGATGTTGTTGAACACATATTGAAGTGTATTTTGGCAGTAACACATAACAGGAACTGAGAATCCTTGCCTAAAGTACAATGTGTGTGAAAAATAACACAAAAAAATGACTACCCAAAAGTGGTTGAATTAATGTATGGAAAGTGTTAAAATACCCACATTTCAAATACCTTAGGATGTCTATTTTTCAAAAATATATGGTTTGATGGGGTTAAATTATATTGGTCAGCTTCAGAAATGTCCCAAATAGGACATGGGTGCATGATGACAGGTGAAAATTCCAAGATGAAAAACTGGAATGCGCCCCTTAAAAATAAGGCCTTTTAGCCCCCGGAGAACCCTACACACCTATACATGGTGGTATCAATGTACTCAGGAGATGTTGCTGAAGACATATTGGGGTGTTATTTGGCAGTGACCCTTAACATTCTCAGTAAATGTATTCTTAAATTGCTATTTTTCTAAAAAAATCATCACTTTTTCCCCCAAAAACTTTGGCATAGATTGGTGGTAAAATAGTTGCATGGACATGGAAAGAGTCAGAATACCCCATGTTTAATACCTTAGGTTGTCTTCTTTTAATATATATATTGTGTGTGTGTGTGTGTGTTTAAAGGGTTATTCAGGGATTCCTGACAGATATTGGTGTTCCAATGTAACTATCGCTAATTTTGAAAAAAATGGTTTGGAAATAGCAAAGTGCTACATGTACTTATTGCCCTATAACTTGAAAAAAAGCAAAGAACATGTAAACATTGGGTATTTCTAAAATTAAGAAACTATTTAGCATGGGTGTTTTATGGTGGTTGTAGATGTGTAAGAGATTTTGAGTGTCAAAGTTAGAAAAACTGTATTTTTTTCCATTTTTTCCTCATATTTTATATTTTTTTATAGTAAATTATAAGATTTATGAAAATAATTGTATCTTTAGAAAGTCCATTTAATGGCAAGAATAACGGTATATAATATGTGTGGGTACAGTAAATGAGTAAGAAGAAAATTACAGCTAAGCACAAACACAGCAGAAATGCAAAAATAGCTTTGGTCCCAGACGGTCAACAAATGGAAAAGTGTTCTGGTCACGAAGGGTTTAAGGTATCACACTATCTACCTTTTTCTTTTTGAACCTATAATGCTGGAAGGTTGTATAAATCACCGATTGAGGAGAAAACTGATCCTGACAGCTTTGTGAATTCAAGACTGCTTATAACTTGAGCTTCCGATAGCTCTAGTTAATGAGTATGCACTTTTATTTTATTAATATATATTTTTTTAGTTTGGAATCACAAACAATATTACACTATATTTGAAATTTCTTTCCAAAATTAATCTCTTCAATATAGAAGATTTTGGAACATCACAGAACGGTCTTTGTTCTATTATTCACATATCCTTTGATCACATTTATTTTAAATTAATATTTTAAATAAAGCTTTAACCTTCTGTATCTAATTGTAAATATTACACAAGTACAAAAAAGTACAAAGTTCATGTACTTTGTATGAAAATGTTAAACAATTATTTAAACTAGGTATGCTTACATTTCTACATATACCAGGGTTCAACAAATTGTGGGTGACAGGTCCCCATATTAACTAGATGTGGAACCATGTTTGACGGCTTGGTTTTCAGTGTGTGGGGTTGAAACACCTGCTGTAATTGTAGTTCTCTTTACCACCTTTTTTATCTATTTTTTATTGCTACATATCAAATCTACTTTTTGCTTTCAAAGTGCCAGCACAAGTGGAGCGCTGAATTATTGTGCTCCCACAAACAGGCAAGTGGCTGGTTATTGCTACCGCAAGCTTGCGGTAGCAATTTGCACTCCAAAAATTGACCAGAGATTAGATTTCTCGTTAATTTTCTAATAGTGCCCCAAATGCCCTCAAAATAGAAGAAATTAAAGTTTTTAAGTTTAAAAAAAAATGCATTTTTAAAAAAATTAAAAACAACTGCACTAGGCAGTTTTTGGGGTCTAAAGTTGGTGGGAGTGGGTTGTTAGAAAAAAAAATGGCACTGAAAAGAGCCTTTACATTGTGGTTTACGGGAACCGTGTGTTCCCATAGACCGCAATCTAAATATATATGTATATGATTATATACATATATTTTTATGGGTTAATATGTGTAGATACACATATTAACACATAAATATATACGTATATAATCATATACATATATATTTAAGAATGCTGCCCATTGCTGCGTGACTCACCCCCTTCTCTGCGCGAGGTTCTGATGCCGGTTGTGACAGCATCAAAACGAGGTTCAAATAGGACTTTGGTACAACACACGAACAAAGGCACCACTCGGGCTGTTTCCCTATTATTATATGTTTCTAAACTTAATGTTTATTGGTCAATCAAGCTTATATTTTATAGGGAATGGTGCTAGATGCATAGAAAATTAATATTCCAGAAAACTAAGAAGATATTCACAGAGATGTGAATCTCTTCTGTAAGTATGCACTTATAAGCACTCTGAGCCTAGACTGTAAGACGGTTTTTCCGGACTGAGTTGAAATAAAATATAACTTTTATTAGAAATTGCACTTAAAATAAGGGTGACACACAAATTAAAATTGACACTAGCACTATCATGTGATCAGACACTGTATATTTATCTAGTGGAGGACTGTAATATCTGTGGCCTATAGTCAATTGATATGTGCCTCCTAAGCAGTGCTGTATTAACCCCTTAATGACCGAGGACGTGCAGGGTACGTCCTCTTAAAAAAGTCACTTAACGACCAAGGACGTACCCTGCACGTCCTCGGTTTTGGAAAGCAGCTGGAAGCGATCCTGATCACTTCCAGCTGATTTCCGGTTATTGCAGGATGCCTCGATATTGAGGCATCCTGCAATAACATTTTTTAACCCCTCCGGTGCAGAGAGAGCCACTCTGTGGCCCTCTCTGCACCGGACATCGATGGCCGCATTCGTTGGTGGGTGGGAGCTGAAGTGGGAGGTGGGTGGGCGGCCATCGATGGCTTCTTAGTCAGAGAGGGGGGCGGGATCGGTTGCGGTATCGCCGGGGGCGTGCACGGGCGCGCGCAGTGCACGGGGGGGTGGCGGAGCGGGCGCGTGCACGGGGCGGGAGCGGGTGGGAACCGCTACACTACAGAAAAAAGTTACAAGTTAATTGTAAAAAAATATAAAATAAACTTATTTTTTTAAAAGCATCTAAGGGATCAGGAAGGGGTGGGGGGTTGGTATTGGGGGGGGGGGAGCTACACTACAGAAAAGGGACATTTTTTTTTATATATAACAGCATATTTTTCACTAAAATGGGTACTGGCAGACAGCTGCCAGTACCCAAGATGGCGCACATTAAGTCAGAGGGGGAGGGTTAGAGAGCTGTTTGGTGGGGGATCAGTGAGGTTGGGGGCTAATGGGGATCCTACACATAAGCATATGTAAATATGCTAAAAAAAAATGCACAAAAAAGGCAAAATTTTCCTTTTATTTTAGTACTGGCAGAGTTTCTGCACGAGTACCTTAAGATGGCGGGGACATTTGTGGGGTAGGGGAGGGAAGAGAGATGTTTGGGAGGGAATCAGGGGGTCTGATGTTTCAGGTGGGAGGCTGATCTCTACACTAAAGCTAAAATTAACCCTGCAAGCTCCCCTACAAGCTACCTAATTAACCCCTTCACTGCTAGCCATAATACACGTGTGATGCGCAGCGCCATTTAGCAGCATTCTAATTACCAAAAAGCAACGCCCAAAGTCATATATGTCTGCTATTTCTGAACAAAGGGGATCCCAGAGAAGCATATTACAACCATTTGTGCCATAATTGCACAAGCTGTTTGTAAATGATTTCAGTGAGAAACCTAAATTGTGAAAAATGTAACATTTTTTTTAATTTGATCGCATTTGGCGGTGAAATGGTGGCATGAAATATACCAAAATGGGCCTAGATCAATACTTGGGGTTGTCTACTACACTACACTAAAGCTAAAAATACCCCAAAAAGCTCCTTACATGCTTCCTAATTAACCCCTTCACTGCTGGGCATAATACACGTGTGGTGGGCAGTGGCATTTAGCGGCCTTCTAATTACCAAAAAGCAAAGCCAAAGCCCATATATGTCTGCTATTTCTGAACAAAGGGGATCCCAGAGAAGAATTTACAACCATTTCTGCCATAATTGCACAAGCAGTTTGTAAATAATTTCAGTGAGAAACTGAAAGTTTGTGAAAAAATTTGTGAAAAGTGAACGATTTTTTGTATTTGATCGCATTTGGCGGTGAAATGGTGGCATGAAATATACCAAAATGGGCCTAGATCAATACTTTGGGATGTCTTCTAAAAAAAAATATATACATGTCAATGGATATTCAGGGATTCCTGAAAGATATCAGTGTCCCAATGTAACTAGCGCTAATTTTGAAAAAAAATGGTTTGAAATAGCAAAGTGCTACTTGTATTTATGGCCCTAATAAGTTACAAAAAAGCAAAGAAGATGTAAACATTGGGTATTTCTAAACTCAGGACAAAATTTAGAAACTATTTAGCATGGGTGTTTTTTGGTGGTTGTAGATATGTAACAGATTTTGGGGTTCAAAGTTAGAAAAAGTGTGTTTTTTTTAATTTTTCCTCATATTTTATAAATTATTTTATAGTAAATGATAAGATATGATGAAAATAATGGTATTTTTAGAAAGTCCATTTAATGGCGAGAAAAACGGTATATAATATGTGTGGGTACAGTAAATGAGTAAGAGGAAAATTTCAGCTAAACACAAACACTGCAGAAATGTAAAAATAGCCTTGGTCCCAAACGGACAGAAAATGGAAAAGTGCTCTGGTCACTAAGGGGTTAACTAAGCTATACTTAGTATAAAGGGTCCCAAATACTGGGTATGTATTGTATATCAATATCTTACGTAATCTATACCGTATACCGGGATACCCTTGTGTTTTTGATATATGTGATATACGCCAGGAAATTTCACTCTAATCCCTGTGTATTATAGCTGATTAGTTGCTTCTATTCAGAACGATCTATGTATGTTATTCAGGAGTTGCCTTTGTGTGGCTGTATAATATCACAATCTCTTATGTACTTGAACGTGAAAATATTAGAAGATTTAGTTTTAAAGCAACTCCCGGTGTAATGTACTGTTTTTTCACCGTTATCAGAATAAAGCTTTTTATACAGTATATTCTCTGTGACCCTCCACTTCAAGAGGGCTGCCAAGAGACTTGCTTTTATTGCAAATACTCTTCAGTGAGTGGTACATGTGATTCTGGGTTGCTATGTATTTTGTTTCAAATTACGTAGCAATTTCAGTTATGCTTAGTGTACATTTTGAACATACAGCCTAAATACCAGTATCAAAATTTAAAGACAACATTAATTTTGTGTTGCCTATGTTAATATAAATTGTATTTGGCTATATATGCTTTGCAGGCATATAACCCATGGCTTAATTGGAAGGAAGCATAAGCTCTGTATTGCCACTATGTTTCAGAATTATATTTGGCTCCGTTTTCTCTGCAACCAAAGCCTGTATTGGAGTAAATACTCGCTTATTCTTATATTTGTCGATATTTTTCAGTTATCTTTCTATTTTGTAAAAGCTAAGTATAGCCAATATTCACTGCCTCTGGCACTATCTCAGAGTGTATACAATTTAATAAATACCTATGTTTTAGGTTACTTTAACACTGGCTAAGTCTGGCACAACCCAGACTGATCAACAGATTAACTAAGTATAGCTATAATTTTCTATGTGGCTAGATCAACATGTAGTGCTAGGCTGTTAAAACCAGAGCGCCCAAACGCTCACGCTGACTCCTGACTAGTTTCGCCCCTCCGAAATTCTGAAACATAGTGGCAATACAGAGCTTATGCTTCCTTCCAATTAAGCCATTATACAAGTGCGGGTTATATGCCTGCAACGCATATATAGCCAAATACAATTTATATTAACATAGGCAACACAAAATTAATGTTGTCTTTAAATTTTGATACTGGTATTTAGGCTGTATGTTCAAAATGTACACTAAGCATAACTGAAATTGCTACGTAATTTGAAACAAAATACATAGCAACCCAGAGTCACATGTACCACTCACTGAAGAGTATTTGCAATAAAAGCAAGTCTCTTGGCAGCCCTCTTGAAGTGGAGGGACACAGAGAATATACTGTATAAAAAGCTTTATTCTGATAACGGTGAAAAACAGTACATTACACCGGAGTTGCTTTCAAACTAAATCTTCTAATATTTTCACGTTCAAGTACATAAGAGATTGTGATATTATACAGCCACACAAAGGCAACTCCTGAATAACATACATAGATCGTTCTGAATAGAAGCAACTAATCAGCTATAATATACAGGGATTAGAGTGAAATTTCCTGGCGTATATCACATATATCAAAAACACAAGGGTATCCTGGTATACGGTATAGATTACGTAAGATATTGATATACAATACATACCCAGTATTTGGGACCCTTTATACTAAGTATAGCTTAGTTAATACAGCACTGCTTAGGAGGCACATATCAATTGACTATAGGCCACAGATATTACAGTCCTCCACTAGATAAATATACAGTGTCTGATCACATGATAGTGCTAGTGTCAATTTTAATTTGTGTGTCACCCTTATTTTAAGTGCAATTTCTAATAAAAGTTATATTTTATTTCAACTCAGTCCGGAAAAACCGTCTTACAGTCTAGGCTCAGAGTGCTTATAAGTGCATACTTACAGAAGAGATTCACATCTCTGTGAATATCTTCTTAGTTTTCTGGAGGTTCAAATAGGAGCCTATGGAAGCACCCTCTCATGAGCTCAATGCTTCCCAGCAATGCAAATGAAAGCTCAAGTTCGCATTGCTGTAAACTTGTAATACCAGCGCACATTAGCGTGCACTGTTATTACAAAGTGGAGAGAAGATATCGCTTTAGTTAAGCTATATTTTGCGCTCCACTTGTAATATGGTCCATAGTGTTTAATTAGGCAAGGGTTTATAATTGCAGATTTCACTTCCCAGTAAAATTATATAATTGCATTAATGGCAATGGGATAGGGGCGTCACAACTAGATTAATAGCAAAGTGATAGTGGAATCTGCAGCATGAGCTCAAAAGAGACAAAAAAGTACTATATTACACCTGATTTGTTCCCTAACGGATTAAGAAAAAAAACATAACTTAATCACCCACTGAATGGTAAGTGTCCCTTTGTAAAATACAAGTATTACTATTATACTATTAAGCCTGGTCATATTTGCCTAGTCATTGTTAGATTAAGAAATGAAAATAAGTGTTATTGAGAGAGCAAGGGTGAGGGAGAGGGGAGTGATGTCAGCAGCTATGAAAAAGCTCAGCAAACATAAGTGACTCCCTAAGTGACATAATGTTATTGATTAGTGGATTGAATCTGTGCCATTTAATCTTAAATCAACCAAGTGCTGTAACTGATCAGCACAATTATGCTATAATTTTAGTATTTTGACACTCATTACATTAAGAGTAGAAGACTTTTACAGAAAGGAATACAATGAAATTATGAAATTAATTAAATTGAAAGGTAGAACAACAGAAACTTTTACTTGTACAAGATTCATTTACAACCAAAACATATGCTGGAAAATAGCAAATAGAAAATGAGATAAAATCACAAAAGGAATAATAAAAAAATGCTACTCGAATAATTTGGTAAATCACTCTTCAGAAATGCAATTCTCACTAAGTGCCTCATGATCTAAAGCTCTCTGCTGAGATGAGATGATCTAAGAAGTCTCATCAGTACAACGAGACCTCTCGTTAGAAACACAAATTTTACCTTGAGACATGCGTATGTCACTATGCAGTGCTCTTTATGTGATGGAGAGACTCCTACATTATATTAGATCTAAAAAAAATCCCAAAGATTTTCTGTGATTTCTCTCCATGCCAATTAGGTTTTAATCATCAGGCCTTATCAGTGTTTCTTTAGACTGCACATAGTAAAAATCAGGTTTTATCCTATTAATAATTAATAGATTGTGTTTTTATAGCATATATTAAACATTATAGGAACTAGGTTTAATTTTTTAAACTATTTTATGAAAAGTATTGCATAAGAATTCAGTGTGTATGTACATATATTTAAATAAAATGTAGGGAAAAGTATATATATATAAAGGAAAGGAAGCTTTCCATGTGGGAAGTGTGTATACTGTCCCTATATGGAAAAGAGCCATAGATTATCTGGTAATGGGAGTAGAGAATATGACATTAGGTATTTTTTTAAGTGCGACTCGGTGGGGGTGGTATATTTGCTACACTGTGGCTGCCCCTATGTAGGGAAAACTAAACATGTCCTTAAAGATAGGATTCAGGAACATAGAGATGACATACACTATAAAAGTGATACCAATGTTGCGCGATACTTTAAAAAGTATCATGCAGGAGATCCATGTTCTTTAAAATATACTGCCATTGATAAGGGAGATTTGAACAATAGAGGGGGTGAAGTGGACAAAATTTTACTTCAAAAGGAAGCAAGGTGGATTTTTGTGCTAAAAACAAAGTTTCCACTAGGCCTTAATGACAAAGTAGATTATGCCTGCTTTTTATAATTGATAGATGAGATGTAGGATTTAATCCTAACTGTGTTGTTAACCTTGAAGGTCTTTTTTACATTATAACATAATGGTTCTTATTTGCTAAAAAAAGGTAAAAGAGGCTTAGTAGATTGGTATGTATCTTGAGGTGTATGCCATTATCTATGAGGTTATTAGTTTAGTGTTTTCCAAGTTTGGAAATAAAAAGATGTAAATAGGATTTTTTAAACATGTGAGAATAATTCGGATACGTACCTTTAAGAGCACCAGGTAAAACTGCACAAAGTAGGCTGGGCCAATTAAAGTTTAAAAGGCTGTTCTGAGTTTAGTGGATTACTGCCCTGACAAAGCCCCAGTGTGAGTCTGCCTTAGGGGTGAAACACATATGCTGTTGGCAATAAGGCTTTTTCTATCATGCTGCTACACAGATTGAGTCTCGACATCTTTTATATGCAATACCCCCTGTGCATGGGATTCGTATGAGCCGCTGAGCATTGTGG
The DNA here is from genome assembly GCF_027579735.1 of Bombina bombina. Taxonomy (NCBI): domain Eukaryota; kingdom Metazoa; phylum Chordata; class Amphibia; order Anura; family Bombinatoridae; genus Bombina; species Bombina bombina. The sequence goes on from NC_069500.1 coordinate 960,946,715, forward strand.
GGCAAAACACGCGTCGACAGAGTCATTTAAAGTTTGCAGAAAATGTAAGCACCTGCATAAAGCTTATGGTGATACATACGAAAAAGTCCGGAAGAAATTTGGCGGAGGCGAGGAAAGTCTATTAAGTCCCAAGTGTGTCTCAAGCTCAATCTGAGTGTCACGGAGCTAGGAACGAGACGGAATGCTTTGGGTGAGACTGGATGTCGGAGGCGTGATCCCTGTCCATTACCTGTTATGCCTGTAAAGAAAAGCCTGGTATACCCGGATTCTGCTGCTTGAATCTACCACAACTCGAATAAGGTTGTAGGTTTTGCTTGCAATATCTTGCCACTCTGGATTTATGAGCCTTTAATATACATATCCAAATTACCTGGGATAGCTGATTAGGAGGACACTCTTACCTCAATCCTGTCAGCTTCCCCAAATAACGGTATTTAATATCCATTAATGATCACTACGGCTGCATTTCTCTCAGAGAAGATATTTATAAAGGACAGAAGTCATTATATCTGGGACTTTTGCTTTAAGCTCTTTTGGTGACTTACTGATACACAGTTATAATTTCTATGTGTTGCCTTGGTCACTTATGTGTTTATTAGCACTATATATCCATCTGAGGTCTTTTTGTCACTATTGTAAAAGGTTTAATTTGGTTTAGGCTATCCACTGCAGTGGCGTTAGTATTAACCTCCTTATTCGTTTAGTATGTGGTCTTAGCAATAAATGCATTGCATGCTATTTGAACCGAAGTGTGTCTGTGTTTCACTGTTTGATATAATACATCAGCCGGTTTTATCCACATATTGGATTTAGAATAAGTTAGTTTTGAGTGCTGTAATTCCCTATCTTTAACACAGCATCTCATATAGCTCTGCTGTGTGAATATATATTTTTTCTCTATAAAAAATATTCTGAATTTTTATATATATATATATACTGTATATATTCGTATTTGCATACCAAAAATAATGTATTATGTAAAATATGGACCTCAACTACAATCCATTTGATGAAACTTTGGGGCCGAATTATCAAGCTCAGAATGGAGCTTGATGCCCCTGTTTCCATGCGAGCCTTCAGGCTCGCTGGAAACAGTAGTTATGAATCAGCGGTCTAAAGACCACTGCTCCATAGCTTGTCCGCTGCCTCTGAGGCTGTGGTCTGCAATCCGCCCAATCCTATGTGATCGGGCTGATTAACACCCCCTATGCTAGCGGCTGATTGGCCTTGAATATACAGGGGGTGGCATTTTACAAGCAGTTCACCAGACATGATACGCTACATCGGCAGACATGATACGCTACATCATATCATGTCCGCTTGCACTTTGGTAAATTGGCCCTATTAAAAGAATGCTTTGATATTTTTTGTTATTTTTTTCTAATACCTTTACATCCATAAGAAGTTGTTTAAATAATTTAAATTGCTTGATTTATGTATACAATATATATGCTCTAAGATTAAAATTACAGCTTGTAATTTTTTGACTATGATGGCGCTTCAATACTTACTTGAAACTTTCATAATTTATTTTGTCCCCTTTTCCTGCATTGTGATATTTCCAATTTCCTGAAGTAATGGGTACTGCCATGTTAAAAAGTAGTTAACCCTTGTCTAGTGTCTTCTACTGAGGACAATTGAAGACAAAAAGTGTGCAAATGAAAACTTTTGGAATATAGCATTGCTAAAGAAATACTTTAAAATTATAAAATTACTTTAACATTTGTATATCCCACCAACCATTGTTTGCACAGTTGCACACTCTATAATGTCCCTAATTGCACTCAGCAGAAAAGATTAGATAAGAGAACCCTAGGTTTTAACATGGCAGTGCCTATTTCTTTATAGAAGCTAACGGCTAGATTTAGAGTTTGGCGGCCAAAGGGGTGCGTTAGCTACGCGTGCTTTTTTTCCCCCGCACCTTTTAAATACCGCTGGTATTTAGAGTTCACAGAATGGCTGGGTTTTCAGTGCGTTGGGCTCCAAAAAGGGAGCGTAGAGCATAATTTAACGCCACTGCAACTCTAGATACCAGCGGTGCTTATGGACACGGCCAGCTTAAAAAACGTGCTCGTGCACGATTCCCCCATAGAAAACAATGGGCCATTTGAGCTGAAAAAAAACCTAACACCTGCAAAAAAGCCGCGTTCAGCTCCTAACGCAGCCCCATTGTTTTCTATGGGGAAACACTTCCTACGTGTGCACCTAACACCCTAACATGTACCCCGAGTCTAAACACCCCTAACCTTATACTTATTAACCCCAAATCTGCCGCACCCGCTATCGCTGACACCTGCATATTTTTTTTAACCCCTAATCTGCCGCTCCGTAAACCGCCGCCACCTACATTATCCCTATGTACCCTTAATCTGCTGGCCCTAACACCGCCGACCCCTATATTATATTTATTAACCCCTAATCTGCCCCCCACAATGTCGCCTCCACCTGCCTACACTTATTAACCCCTAATCTGCCGAGCGGACCGCACCGCTACTATAATAAAGTTATTAACCCCTAATCCGCCTCACTCCCGCCTCAGTAACCCTATAATAAATAGTATTAACCCCTAATCTGCCCTCCCTAACATCGCAGACACCTAACTTCAATTATTAACCCCTAATCTGCCGACCAAATCTCGCTGCTACTGTAATAAATGGATTAACCCCTAAAGCTAAGTCTAACCCTAACACTAACACCCCCCTAAATTAAATATAATTTGTATCTAACAAAATAAATTAACTCTTATTAAATAAATTATTCCTATTGAAAGCTAAATACTTACCTTAAAATAAACCCTAATATAGCTACAATATAAATGATAATTATATTATAGCTATTTTAGGATTAATATTTATTTTACAGGCAACTTTGTATTTATTTTAACCAGGTACAATAGCTATTAAATAGTTAATAACTATTTAATAGCTAAAATAGTTAAAATAATTACAAAATTACCTGTAAAATAAATCCTAACCTAAGTTACAATTAAACCTAACACTACACTATCAATAAATTAATTAAATACAATACCTACAATTATCTACAATTAAACCTAAAACTACACTATCAATAAATTAATTAAATACAATACCTACAAATAAATACAATTAAATAAACTAAAGTACAAAAAATAAAAAAGCTAAGTTACAAAAAATAAAAAAATATTTACAAACATAATAAAAATATTACAACAATTTTAAACTAATTACACCTACTCTAAGCCCCCTAATAAAATAACAAAGACCCCCAAAATAAAAAAACGCCCTACCCTATTCTAAATTAAAAAAGTTCAAAGCTCTTTTACCTTACCAGCCCTGAAAAGGGCCCTTTGCGGGGCATGCCCCAAAGAATTCAGCTCTTTTGCCTGTAAAAAAAAACCATACAATACCAACATTACAACCCACCACCCACATACCCCTAATCTAACACAAACCCCCCTTAAATAAACCTAACACTAAGCCCCTGAAGATCTCCCTACCTTGTCTTCACCTCACTGGGTCCCGATCTGTCCAGAAGAGGGTCCGAAGTCTTGATCCAAGCCCAAGCGGGGGGCTGAAGAGTGACGTCCATCTTCGGGCTGAAGTCTGGATCCAAGCGGCGGCTGAAGAACTCCATCATCGGGCTGAAGTCGGAAGTCCATCATCGGGATGAAGTCTTCTATCAAGCCGCATCTTCAATCTTCTTTCTTCCGGAGCGGAGCAGAGCAGAGCCATCTTCTTCCAAGCCCACGCGGAACATCCTCTTCAACCGACGCCTACTAGCCGAATGACGGTTCCTTTTAATGACGTCATCCAAGATGGCGTCCCTCGAATTCCAATTGGCTGATAGGATTCTATAAGCCAATAGGAATTAAGGTAGGAATATTCTGATTGGCTGATGGAATCATCCAATCAGATTCAAGTTCAATCCGATTGGCTGATCCAATCAGCCAATCAGATTGAGCTTGCATTCTATTAGCTGATCGGAACAGCCAATAGAATGCGAGCTCAATCTGATTGGCTGATTGGATCAGCCAATCGGATTGAACTTGAATCTGATTGGCTGATTCCATCAGCCAATCAGAATATTCCTACCTTAATTCCTATTGGCTTATAGAATCCTATCAGCCAATTGGAATTCGAGGGACGCCATCTTGGATGACGTCATTTAAAGGAACCGTCATTCGGCTAGTAGGCGTCGGTTGAAGAGGATGTTCCGCGTCGGCTTGGAAGAAGATGGCTCTGCTCTGCTCCGCTCCGGAAGAAAGAAGATTGAAGATGCGGCTTGATAGAAGACTTCATCCCGATGATGGACTTCCGACTTCAGTCCGATGATGGAGTTCTTCAGCCGCCGCTTGGATCAAGACTTCGGACCCTCTTCTGGACCGATCGCTGAACCCGGTGAGGTGAAGACAAGGTAGGGAGATCTTCAGGGGCTTAGTGTTAGGTTTATTTAAGGGGGGTTTGGGTTAGATTAGGGGTATGTGGGTGGTGGGTTGTAATGTTGGGCGGGGGGTTATTGTATGTTTTTTTTTTACAGGCAAAAGAGCTGAATTCTTTGGGGCATGCCCCGCAAAGGGCCCTTTTCAGGGCTGGTAAGGTAAAAGAGCTTTGAACTTTTTTAATTTAGAATAGGGTAGGGCATTTTTTTATTTTGGGGGTCTTGTTATTTTATTAGGGGGCTTAGAGTAGGTGTAATTAGTTTAAAATTGTTGTAATATTTTTCTAATGTTTGTAAATATTTTTTTATTTTTTGTAACTTAGTTCTTTTTTTTTTTGTACTTTAGTTAGTTTATTTAATTGTAGTTATTTGTAGGTATTTTATTTAATTAATTTATTGATAGTGTAGTGTTAGGTTTAATTGTAACTTAGGTTAGGATTTATTTTACAGGTAATTTTGTAATTATTTTAACTAGGTAACTATTAAATAGTTATTAAATATTTAATAGCTATTGTACCTGGTTAAAATAAATACAAAGTTGCCTGTAAAATAAATATTAATCCTAAAATAGCTACAATATAATTATAATTTATATTTTAGCTATATTAGGGTTTATTTTACAGATAAGTATTTAGCTTTAAATAGGAATAATTTATTTAATAAGAGTTAATTTATTTCGTTAGAATAAAATTATATTTAACTTAGGGGTGTGTTAGGGTTAGAATTAGCTTTAGGGGTTAAAAAATGTATTAGAGTAGCGGTGAGCTCCGATCGGCAGATTAGGGGTTAATACTTGAAGTTAGGTGTCAGCGATGTTAGGGAGGGCAGATTAGGGGTTAATACTATTTATTATAGGGTTATTGAGGCGGTAGTGAGGCGGATTAGGGGTTAATAACTTTATTATAGTAGCGGTGCGGTCCGCTCGGCAGATTAGGGGTTAATAAGTGTAGGCAGGTGGAAGCGACGGTGAGGGGGGCAGATTAGGGGTTAATAAATATAATATAGGGGACGGCGGTGTTAGGGGCAGCAGATTAGGGGTACATAGGGATAACGTAGTTGGCGGCGGTGTACGGAGCGGCAGATTAGGGGTTAAAAAATGTAAATATAGTGGCGGCGATGTGGGGGGACCTCGGTTTAGGGGTACATAGGTAGTTTATGGGTGTTAGTGTACTTTAGAGCACAGTAGTTAAGAGCTTTATAAACCGGCGTTAGCCCAGAAAGCTCTTAACTACTGACTTTTTTCTGCGGCTGGAGTTTTGTCGTTAGATTTCTAACGCTCACTTCAGCCACGACTCTAAATACCAGCGTTAGAAAGATCCCATTGAAAAGATAGGATACGCAATTGACGTAAGGGGATCTGCGGTATGGAAAAGTCGCGGCTGGAAAGTGAGCGTTAGACCCTTTATTGACTGGCTCCAAATACCAGAGGGCGGTAAAAACCAGCGTTAGGAGCCTCTAACGCTGGTTTTGACGGCTACCGCCCAACTCTAAATCTAGGCCTAAAATTGTATACATAGCTCTTAAAACTTAAACTGGTATTTTAAAGATACAACTGCATATTCCCAAGATAACCTTCGCTTTCATTATATTATTATAACTAGCGTATATTTGTGATTGTATTCTTAATTCCCTATTAAAAGCTGAATAAATGTTAAAACAAATAAGAAAATGCATACATTATATTTAAAAAAAATGTAAAATTAAAAATAAAATATTTGGGTGTGTCCATAAAGCTTTTAGCTATTTTTTTGTATATATAGACGACAACCTTTGACTTTAATTAAAGTACAAAGTGTCCCAACACAGGCAAATGTAGTTAAAAGTTCTAGGCTTTAATCCAATGTTTGCTAAAAACATATATAAGTAAAGTACAGCCAACTACTGCATAGCAATGACTGACAATGACTGTCATATAAAAGCATTCATGTCAAGAAGGGAAAGCTGAGCTCCTCACACAACAGACATGTTTTGTGCTTACTGCCTGTGGGAGCTGCAGCTACCTTCATCTTTAAGGGCTTAGCTCCTACTTTGTATTTCACCTAACTTAACTAAACTAATTACACCTAGAAATAAAACACTGACACATTGGGCGCCATGTACTAAGGTGTCACATTTTTTGCACAGACTGTATCGAATTAACCAGCCAGCATTCGCACCATGCGGATAGAACTTCGTTACATGAATGTACTAAAAACCAAGCCGTAAAATTTTGCATCTATTGAGTCTCGAAGACAATCGGATTATTGATAACTTTGAAGTTTTGTTCGGTGCGAAAGAGCAAAGTTACGAAGCAGTCTGCGACCTAATTGATTTAGTTCTTCACCCACGTGACCATCTAGGTGTCATAATCGTCAGACAAGCGGCAACGTCTGGCTGCTGACATGTATAAGAATGTGCATTTTCCCAGAAATCTTAGAATATTGTTTATTTACTTTTCGGTATTCACTTTGAGAAGATGGCTTGCTCCGGAGATTAAGCTACTTCTAAGAGGACTCCCAACCCTAATTTCTCTCATCAACAGAATGTTGTACTTGTTGATCTAGTACTCGAATATTATGACAATATTTATGGTAGTCGAGTCAAGCAAACCCCCGGTGCTCGTAAGAAGTTTATTTGGGAAAAAATTAGTGATGCTGTGAGTGCTTAAGGACCAACTAAAAAAGATATCGACTTCTGCAAAAAAAGGTTCAACGATATAAAGCGTCAAACTAAAGCCAAAATTGCCAAAGAAAAGCAATATGCACGAGGTACTGGAGGCGGACAACCTTATGTCGCAGATTTGACTGACTTTGAAAGAAAAGTTTTACAGAGGCTTGGCATGGAGGTCATTGAGGGCATAACCGATGACTGTGATATTCGAGATAATTCTAAATTAATCTCCAAATAAATATTTATATTGTTTAATTGTCTGCACCAAAAATGTGTCTCTTACGTTAATGTATTATAAAATTGTATTCTGTAACAGAATCATGATTGAAAATGTTTTGGTTTACTGTCCCTTTATTATTGATATTTAAAGGGACACTGAACCCAGTTTTTTTCTTTCGTGATTCAGATAGAGCATGGCATTTTAAGCAACTTTCTTATTTACTCCTATTATCAATTTTTCTTCGTTCTCTTGTTATCTTTATTTGAAAAAGAAGGCATCTAAGCTATTTTTTTGGTTCAGACCTCTGGACAGTACTTGTTTATTGGTGGGTGTATTTATCCACCAATCAGCAAAAACAACCTAGGTTGTTCACCAAAAATGGTCCGGCATCTAAACTTACATTGTTGCTTTTCAAATAAAGATACCAAGAGAATGAAGACAATTTGATTATAGGAGTAAATTAGAAAGTTGCTTAAAATCACAAAAGAAAACTTCATATCAACTCCTTGAAATTGTAAACGTGTATTGTATTGATTGAATGTAAATTATTTACTAGTTTTATAACTTTAAAATATGATTTGAGCTATATTTTTAACTTTCTGTTAAACAAGGCATAAGTAAATTTATTACTATGGTGCCGATTTATGAAAGTGCGAGCGGACATGATACAATGTAGCATATCATCTCCTCTGCACATCGATAAATGCAGACAGCATACGCTGTCGGCATTTATCATTGCACAAGCAGTTCAATCCTCCCAATCGTATAGGATTGGGCGGATTGATGTCCGCAGTCTCAGAGCAGGTGGAAAAGTTATGGATCAGCGGTCTTTAGTCTGCTGCTGCATAACTAACAGTGAGCCTAAAGGCTCGCGCGGAAACAGGGGCATCAAGCCCATTCTGAGCTATGTGTTTATTACTAAGATTGTACATAAATATAATATTGACAAAAATATGTATAGCCAAGATTTCCTTGTTAAAAAGGGCAAAATGGGTTTTCAAAAAGTCAATAGAAGAAACAAAAATATTAAAGCTAATAAAAAACATTTTCTGATGAATTGGAATACCTTAGTCATATTTTATATATATATATATATATATATATATATATATATATGCAACATATGTGTTGTTACTGCTAACATCCAATGGGGAGCTACTAGATAACCAGCATTTCTAATGTATTTCTAATGGTTTTAGTGACCTTGAAAGCCTACTACAAAAAAAGAGAGACTGGAATTCACTCCATGGTTTAAGTCTATTAGGTTTTCATAACAATTTGTTATTTTAAAATGATTGGTATCATTTTGTTTGATTATTGTTTCATTTTATTTCTGCTGACACTTATTCTAAATATGTTCTTCTCACTACTGTTTCATAGTTGAACTGTATTTACATTTTACATTACTGCCCAACATTTTTTTCCATTGAGAATATGCTCTACTAGCCATCAAGAAAATTACCTGTGTCCTCTCATGCTTAACACCAAGCCATCAAGCAGGTCAACTACTTCTGTTTGGACTCCCCACTGACAAAAATCACTGATAGGCTAAGTTTAAAAATAAATATAGCTTGAGAAACAAAGAGACCTGAGATGCTAAATATGTCTTTTATGCATTATATCATGGAAATATAGAAAGAAAGACAGATGAATGTATGGTGACAATACAACTCATAATGAAAATATATTTTAAATGAACATTGTAACATTTGCTCTGCAAATATAGGGGCCCATTTATCAAACACTAAACGGACAGTGTTCCACTGCCAGCTTGTAACATTGTTTGCATAACCCCACTACCTGCTCTTGTGCAACCTGACCACAATTGTTTAACTCTACCACCCTATAGGTGGTAGAGAAGTTAAAGGGACAGTCTACTGTAAATAGTTTTCTCTTAAA